>NC_052956.1:5291661-5441661 GCF_013358895.1 Oreochromis aureus
GCATTTAACTGATAGCATTATGAACCAAAAAGTCAAATTTGTATCCACCATGCAATACCATCTGGAAAGCAACTTATTGGCAACAGCTTTATTTATCAGTATAACACTGTCAATGCAGTAAAAGCATACCTGGATAGAAAAAAACATAGTGGAACAGTATCAGTCCCCAGAGGCCAGCCCTGGACATTATTAAAGCAGTGTGGGATCATCTTGACAGAAAACAGAACCAAAGGCAGTCAACATCCAAAGAAGAGCATTGAGTGTCCTTCAAGAAACCTGGAGAAGTGTTCCTGAAAACTACTTAAAGAAGTGACAAGAAAGATGTTCACACCAAAGTTTGACTTCCAAGCTCGTTACAATTGTACAAACTCTGTTTTTGCCTTATGTCCTATTTTTCTATATATCTTTGACAGATGTCAATAAATTGCTTCAACTATTCCACATGTTCCTAGCGAACTACAAAGAACTGAGGTGTCTCAGACTTTTGCACAGTGCTGTAAAAACAATCAGAATATTCCTCATAGGTACAGGATGTTGTTGTAAAGTAAACCTCTAAACAGAAAAGGTAAAAATAGATCCAGAAAGCAAGATGATTTCACGTTCAGCAATTTAAAAATGGTAAACTTACATCAGAAACTTCGCTGAACATACAAATGATCGAAATTTTCAGAGCAGTTGCCTTACTATCTGACATTACGCAAGAAAAAGCTGAGACATGAGAACAAAAAGAAGCCTTATCAGTTGTAGGTCATCTGTAGATTTTCTACAAACATGTTCTCATCCCAGGGCGTCCAATTACTGCTGTTTTGTCAGATACCCCTGGAGCTAAAGAAATACACACAAGTTTTCCTGGCTACCCAGTGTTTACCCATATCTGATGGAGCTGGGAGTAAGACTCCTCTCACTATTACATAACCCATTATGTCAAGGCGCTGATGTTAAAGGATGACCTTGTGACTGCCTTTTTGATTTGAATGCTAACTATGCTGGTGTAGGGGTTTTTAATTTACTGGGGCACAGAAATAAACTTCCACTCCGACATGCACTACACTTCTAGTTCTGACATACTCCAAAGTAAAAACTGCAACATTTTTGAAGTGGTTGTGCCAGAGGTGTAGTAAGGTAATAAAAAACAGTGGTGCTCCATGGAGTGTAAAATGGGAGGGTTTGGCAGCGTGCTGAAAGGGAGGACAGCGGGAGAGAGGAGAAGGAGCGCGGGTCGCTGGGGTAATTTAGCTCTGATCGCAGTGCACTGTCCTGAAGTCTGGCAAGGGAAGCCCATGCATCACACTGTAGCTTTGTCCAAAGTGCACTCTTATGATTGATTACCTCACACCTCGTTTTAATTTAAAGTCAATGGCATCTATAGATACCTGTCAAAGCGGAGCGACCTGTAATGTCTCCTCGGCAGCCAGGACCCTCAGTTCTCCAACTGAGGAGCCGCCAAATGGCAAGCAGAGCTTTAGTGGCCCGATCAGTCCAGGAAGAAAAAGAAGAGAAAGACCAGTGATCATGGTGATCATTCATCCTGCTGTATCACTTCTAGGAAAAGGTCTCACAAGGCGTTCGCTGGTAATTTTAGTCAAAGATGGATTACAGCAGACAAAACTGTTAATGTTGACTGACTGTACAAGTCAAACGAAACTGAGGGAATTCAAATGTGGCTCTCCTGTACTTAATGTAACATTACATCATTTGTAATTTTGTATAAACCTTTAGAGGATTGGGAGTTTTCTTTGGAACTGTCAGACTTAAATGTTCATATGATGGATTTCCCTCTCTCTTTTGTGCACTTTAGTTACTCTAAGACAGCTCTGATCCAAATTGCTCTTTGTGTTTTTCACTTTTCACATTAATCTAAATACCAGGGGGAGGCGCAAAAAGACATATAAGGGTTATTACAGATGAAAAATTCAATGAATGTAAAAATGGTACCCTTATTGCATTTGGCAAGTCTGGAACTTTTTGTATTACAAATGACAGCGGGCCTCGTGGGGACATCAGATCACACCCCGAAAATGATTCATATCGTTAGCAATTACATTTTGTTTTTGGCAAAGACCTTATGGAGGATCTAAATCACTGAAATGAAACAATAAGGTACCTCTGAATTACATTAGTGCCATATTAAATCCGCTGGTTTATTAAAGGCATGTGTTTGTGGATTTTTGAAAAAATGTCACCTTTACTACCAAAAAACCCCCAAAAGCGATGTCATCTGAGTCATGTTGCAAAAGAACTAGTTATTCTTTGTAATCATTAACAATACAAAAGACATACATACATACATAACATACATACATACATACATACAGTTTTTTGATCTCTACACCATCCACAAACTCTACTTATAAACAGGAGCTGATTTGGTCTTGTGGCCTCCGAATATAACAGAGTTTTCATTAAAGCAAAGCCTCAGGGTCCCTGCTGGCAAAACGGCATTCTGATTCGCTGTCAGTGACCTCTAATCTTGCATTTATAATACAGGACCTTGCCCCCCGAGGGCATGGCAGGAGCCTACGGGGCTGCAGGAAGAGAGTAGCCTGAAGCTGGAAAGGGATGAATATTTCACATCTCCTCAGGTTAAAGGTCAGGCACAACAGGCACTACATATCCACACACCCACATACACATGGGACACTTCATTTATATTGCCCAGAAATGTGGATTAATATGAGTGTTCACGCATTCTGGTATAAGAAGTGGTACACAGCCAGCTACGCTAGACACGGTACATGTCTAATTCAGCAGGTACCAATTTAGTAGAACCTCCATGAAAAGTTTTCCATAAAGTTGTGGTTTATGTTTTAGAGAAAGCCTTTTCAAATTTTTAAAGATGACAACAAAATGACCGCTCAGCCTTTCTCTGGGGTTTGAAAATACAGAATTGTAACTTGCTACAGGAGGTGAAAGTGGACTGGAAAAGAGTTCCAGCACCCTTAACTAATGAGTAACTAAACGTGATAGCCAGCTTACAGTGTCTGTGAGCTAAATGTACCCCTGTATTTCCCAGATAGAGCAAAAAAAGAAAAAAGAAGGAGATGAAGATGAGAGACCATTTTCATAAGACTGCTCTGAAAGTGAGATTTGATAAAAGGGAAATTTAAACCTTAAATGTAATGCCTGAATTTCTCTGTCTTTGTGAAATGTCTTGCAAAAAAACTACTGCAGGGTAAACTGATTAGTTTGCAGTATTACCATGAAGTTGACAGTGATGCACTTTATTGTTGTGGCATTATTGTTAAGATGGACAGTAGAGAATTCACTTTATATCTAAGGTGATGATGCTGATTAGGTTCATTCACAGAATTCTACCTTTTAGACTGGGTTTTTAGTGTCTATCAGCTGAAAATCAGCCAGTGAATGGCAATGAAACCTCTGCTTACATCTTGCTGAGTTCAGCTGGATAAATCCTCAAAGAAGAGTGAATTTCAGAGTAACAGCACAGGTCAGGCGATCATGGCTGTGGCTCAGGAGCTAGAGAAGGTCATCTACCAATCGGTGGTTTGCTTCCCGGCTCGTTTAGTCTGCAGCTCGAAGCATCCTTGGACAAAATACTGAACTCAGAGTTGCCCCTGATGCATCCATCGAAGTGTGAGTGTGTGTGTGAGAATGTTAGACAAGGTGCTTAGGTATAGAGGAAAGTACTTGTACTAATGTGTATGAGTTATTGAATGAGGCTTGTAGTTTAAAAGAGTGCTTTGTGTGTTCTGTTAGTGTGGAAAAATGCTTGGTAAGTACTGGTCCATTTACAGTCTGTACACAAGGAAAAATCCACCGGAGCTAACAAAAAATATTATAACTTATTTCTGAGTAATTATTTTCAACATGCTCACACTTGATCTTAGGGTTCCCACACCTCTAAAATCCCACTTTGACCTCTGATTTGAAACCTCAGTCTAAGCAGTGGCAAGTTTTGATCACTTCAACCCAAGCGTGACCCTTTACAAAATATTCCATTTAAGTATTTTATGTGTCATGATGATGTAAAATAATTAAACAAGTAAAAAGGTAAGGACATTTTACGAAAATAAACATTATTCTCTGTAGCAAATGTATCTTTATATGTAAAGACTTGTGATCCGCAAGTTGGGGGGCATATCTCCAAATGTGGTTACATCTGTTGTATTTTTTTACATGTTTCTAAAATATCAACAAACCATCTATTTCATATTTCAGGATAATAATAGATTCTTTTTCAATTCATCAGAAACCCATATTTTGAATCTTTTATCTTGTAAAATACCTGAACACAGATTTAGGGGGAAAAAAAGACTGTGTTCTTACACGGAGGAACAAACGCTGTAGTTTGCAGGATACACAGAGCCATTACATGTTAGCCGTGAGCAAACTGAAAAAAACCCAAAACATTACACCCACTGCAAGGGAGGAGCATGTGTCTGTTTTGTTCATTTCACGCACAGTAAACTGTGCCTGATTGTGCCATGTCGCCCTGTTGCTCTAAATCTTCGTCTACACACACACGCCCTGGTATGTGCGGGCACATTTTGTGAGTCTATATGCCATACAGAATCACATTTTTGGTTACACTCCATTTCACACAGTAAGTGAGATAAGTGCCTTTGCCCTGATCATTCATCCAGAAAACACAGAGGGAGTAAATCAATGTCCAGTCGTAAAGACTAAAGGTTCAAAAGGAAGGTCTGGTGTTTCGTGGTGTACGCCAAAGACAAGGCTGAACATCTAGCCGATACCAGGCATGCCAGATGGCACGACAGATTTTTAATTATTTAGCTTTATCAATATGCCTTCAAAATGGCTTCCTGCTTTTAGATGAATGGGGCGTATGTTAGAGTAACAATGTATAATATTAACAACGTGGCTTTCACTGCAGATTCATTGCAAGAACTGAATTATCAGATGCCCAGTCAAGTACTTGGATATCACCCAATCCCATTTGAATAATCTGAATGAGATGGCTGCATTATCTGCCACAATCCATCAAACAAAGTATTTGAATGGGTCCACTGAGAGAGGATACCCAAGAACCGAGTCATTTATCAATAAATAAATACAAAATGAAAAGCAGAAGCTCTGAAAAGGTGACAAATAATGCCATATCAATTCCCAAGCCATAGCTGCTTCATCCAGAAACCAGCTTCATAAGACAGATAATAATTAATTTGTGTCAGTGATAGCGGGCTTGCCATTCAAAAGAGTCCAACCAAGAGAAAAGGAAAACTCCCACCACCCCTGCAAGGCAAAATTCTGCCTCATCAATTACTGCAGGCATGTGCTGCTGATATCTTAAATCTAGGGGTCTGAAAGCCCAGCCGACTAACCAACGTAATGACTCATAATGGCTCCCGAATGTAGTAAAAAAATTTGAGTAACTGAGGTTAAGTTAAATCACATTAATGAGCCAAATTACAACTTTGCTTCCTATTAACAAAAAACCCCTCACATTATTACTTACTCTACAGTGAGCAATCACGAAGCAAAACACTGCGACAAAAAATGGACTTCAAGTGCAACTGTATCAGCTTATCTCAGACATAGCCTCTACCCCGTGAATCACCCAAAGCTGCCACCTTAAATCGAAAACTTCTAACAGGATAATTTGAAAGTCAGCTCGGATTGCGGATCATAATGGCTTTTACTGCCTCGTGCATTATAGTTCATTGCCATGCGCAGAACTAAATGTGTCCCTGTTTGCACGTACATTACACATTAAGCTTGAGAGCGCTTAAGCCAAACTGTTTCCTACTCTGTACTTAACGGCCCACTCCATGCCATAGGGATGGCAGAGCTTCTCTAATAGTTAGTGCTTAGTGAAGGTAGGCATCCCTGAAATATGAAAATCAATCATGGATGATGGCTCATTTGGGCTGTCTACCAGGCAACGGCAGAGCTAGGAAATAAAAAGGGCTGAAATTCCAATTACACAGTCGATGCCCATTTGTTCCATGGATATGTGTAACCCTCTGGTTGAAGTTGTTGATGCTTCCATCAAGCTGCACAATGAGCATGCTGTGGGCGTAACATATTAAATGGAATTAAGTAACTAATGAATAAATTGAGAATTGAAAAAGTGGTAAAGGAGATCCAGATGCCTCTACGGGGAAATCATGAAGCTAAGAGATGACATTGTGGTGGTTGAACAAGCGGCTACCTTTAACTGATGAGAGTAACTAAAGATTCGACACATTCAAACAGCCATCTAAAGCAATATACAGTATATAGTTTGTTTTAGAAAACAGTGGCTGAGATAAAAGTTCAACTTTAGACGGCAGCAACAAATCACCAAATGAGATCACCAAGGCCCAGACTGACAGCGGCTTACGTGACCCATTTAACCTTCTTGCAAGCCATGCAAACCCCAACAATCTGTTCACTGGCCTTCCTGTCACCCACGGATGGAGAGGAATAGCGGTCTGCCACGGAGTCAAACTGCTCAAAACTAATATAATTTTGCCTGGGCAATCTAATAAAACAAAAGAGCCATTTTCCCTCTTTTTCTGCCTTCCTTCCATATATCCTGGCAGAGTCGCTATGATTCATAAAAGCTGTGGTGGCGGCTCTCAGTATGCGATGAGCGAAAGGCACCTTGGGGAATTTTATGATCCACGACGAAGCGTCCGGGATCATTTTCGATGTATGCATGTGTCACTGCATATTAATAATGGCCTCTGTCTCTGAAAGTGCCAGCACACCTTCAAAGAAGATAATTTAATCTTCCTCCTGCTGAGCATTCTCTCCTCTCCACGCTTGCTAATACTTTCCCTTAGAATCCCAGTCAAAGGAGCCACCGCTTACACTGTGCACCTTGGTTTTTGGATAATAAACAGGAGGAACAGATAGAAACGATAGAGGAGGAATTAAGCCCGTATTCTTAATACCACCAAGGAAGATAAACACAGAGACTTTTTTCTTATCTTTACATATGGAAATTCAGTGGCTGTATAATGTTACCGGGACAACTTGCCAAGGGAATTTTTTACTTGCGCTTATCCATCTACTGCTGAGAATCATGTGTAGCCACTAAAAATCCCCTTATTAAAACATCCCCACTCTGCTGTCTTTTCATCTGTCCCCATTTGTGTACTATAAGACGGCAAACAAGCAAAAGAACAAAGCGGGGTGCTCTTAAGTGAGCCCCATGTGCCCTTTTACCCCTCAGAAAATGATTTTCTTTAAAGAATCTGCACCCCCGCAGTGAAGCCAACAAATAAGGAGAGCAGTGCTGGATTCAGGGTTTGTTTTTTTGGGATGGCAAGTTCTGTGTGTAGGGCTGTGTGTTCAGAGATTGCAAAGCATACCAATACCAGCCGAATAACCTTAAATGTCCCTAAGTTTTATTTTCATGTTGGAGGCTGGCAACCAGTTATTCTCTGTCTAAGAGGAGCTGGCTCCAAAGAAACCCACCATAAAAGATGACCCATTATTAAATAGACTGACAAACATATTGTCAGTCAATTATTTACGTCACACAGTGGCCACGCAGTAGCATGCCATGACATACTGCTCTTAACAGTACAGTAATGTCAGATGATGATGTAAGCGCATCAACGTATTACATTAAGAGTCAACATAAATCTAAAAAAAGAACCATTAACAGTCCATTTCAGGATGATTCATCCTCAAAAAATAAAAAATAAATAAAAAAATGTCAATGTCAAATGAATGCACATCTGGGCTAAATCTATTCAAATGCTGCAAAGAACATTTAGCATATTATCACAGAAGCCTGATCTTTTTGAATTTGATGGGTGTTACTCTGACTTCAATGAGCATCGGGGTGCAACATTTATAACCATGGCTTTTTGTCTAGTGAATATCAGCAATTACTGTTTCAAAACGAGAATATGGACCCTATCCTTATTTCCTCTTTATCTTTTTACACCATTTGGAGTTTAGCTATTATCAAGGGTGCCAATATATCTGGGGGGCACTGCATAACTGAGGAGAACAGCAATAGAATAAAAATGCAAGGGACAAAACAGAGAGTATAATAGTATGTTAAAGATTTCTGGCAAAGGCATTGGCTTTGCATTGTGGCAGCCTGGATTACAAGGCCAAAATATATTTGCAAACATTAGATGCAGACGCAGCCTTCCACAAAACTGTGCTATTACCATGGACAGAGGCAGTATTGTACATGTATTCAATGAAGCCAGAAAAAGAATATACTGCAGTAAACCTGATTTACTTTACCCCCTTTGAGCGGAAACTGCTTAATGGGGTGTGTGGTGGACTCATCTCAAACACTTCACCAGTCAGAGGTATCACAGCTCAGTAATGGATCAAGCAAAGAAGAAGTTCAGTGATGGGGTAACTGTGTCAGTGGCTGTGAGTCAAGGCCACAATCCTAACTTACACAGGGAACAGGTTTGTTGCAGCCCTCTACAGTAGGAAGATGCACTGATGAACACTGGCTCTGGCTAATATCAGCTTTGTTGACTTGTTGACTTGCCTTGCAGCCTATCAGCACATGACAAGCCAGTCCATTTCATGCAAGTCCAGCACATGCAGAACAGTGCAGGCAAACAATTGTGCACACGCTCACAGCCACGTGCCGTAACATGCCGTTAGTGTGGAAGCTCCTCACTGTCAGTGAAGACACAAAATTTGCCAAACCATGAGGGAAAGCATTTGTGATAACAGAGCAAATCAGACCATTAAATCAGTTTAATGTTCTACAAAAAAATAGTATTCTCATTATTTTTTTTATTAAAATGTCAAATTATAATTATCTACTTGCATTCATGAACAGAAAAATTAGTTTTAATGGTTGAATGTTATGCTTGATTATTTTCAAACTTTCAGTGTGGAGTTTAAAATTGCAGTTTAAAAACAATAATTCAGTTTGCCTAATAAATAACAATATAATTTTTAGTTTCAAACAAGTTTCAAACAAATTTCTAAAATCTTTGTGTTTTCTTGCATTTAAGACGAGTTGTCCACTAAATTTGTTAAGCACTGCATAAGCTCTCAGTGATAATCTGCCAAAATCTGTATCAGCACATCACACAAAACTGTAGTCCCTGCGTCTTTAATGAAGGCCTAAATAAAGATACAGTGTTCCCAAATGAGAGGGTAATTTTTTTTCTCTATACATAATAGCAGCACAATGAAAACCTAATCAAATTAAAGCTGTTACTTTAATCCAGAACTCATAATTGTATTTTATATTAAGTGTGCTAAAGCACAGGACCTCAAGTGAAAGGCGATATGTGTAAAAGTCTAAATAATTAGAGTCTGGACCTTATGAACAGAATGTGCTCTGCGTAGATGGTGAACAGCATGAACACTGTTAAAATACAGCAATGCAATATTACGCAATAACACGATGCATTAATTTGACAGTAACTGACAAGCAACATTAAAAGAATCAAACAGCACCATATACTATAGGGGTATTAAAAGGCACTGCAGTAGATGATGTTATTTTGTCTTCTCTCTGAATGTGTGACTGACAAACGCTGCACTTAGTCTGCAATATGAAAAGACATATATTGGAAATAAAACTGTTATATATAAATATATATATTTCGCATGGCTAGCTCTTATTATTTATGTGTGTTAGACCATTGTAAGCATTTTCTCCAATTGGAGAGGATCATTTTGCTTTACAGCAGTATTGGATTTTTATATAATTTGTTCATCACTTTTGTGACTTTTCAGATATTTACTTCACTAGAATCAACACAAGCAAACTTGCTTTAAGTCTTCCATTAATCACATGTACACAATGATGGAAGTTTTTCTCTATATCGCCCGCTCCTAATTGAATCGGTTCATTTAAAAATCGAACCCTATTTCAGCTTCCTCGAGAAGATCTTTGCAGTACTCACAGCTGCAACTGGACTGTGTGTGACCATGCAATTTTATGCCATAAGTTATTGAGTTTTAGCATATTATGTCATCAGACAAGCAGTGAGCAATTCCCACAGCTGTTCCCCTCTTGGCGTTTTAATGACGTTATCATCGTGGCTTACTCCCACTTCGGCTGCGGCAAATAACCTTGTAACATGTACAACAAGCCACTTAATGGTGAAATAAATGAGTCAGAGGCCTTCTCCCTCTTGTTTTCCCTGAATGAGTGTGCATGTGTGTGTGTGTGTGTGTGTGTGTGTGTGTGTGTGTGTGTGTGTGTGTGTGTGTGTGTGTGTATGTCTGTGTGTGTGTGTGTGTGTGTGTGAGAGAGAGAGGGAGCATGGGAGTGAAACATAAAGGAGCAGAAAGCCAACCCGTGCAAGTGTGATTCTTTCCATCTAAGTGTGAGTGAAGCGCACGGTTCAGAGTGCTCTTTTATTCACTAACATCTCCCTTAGTAAACTGTGTTTGGGGCAATGACAAAAATCCCCTGATGTCTTTAAGGTTTCTTTCTGTCGCCACACTCTCACCTCCCCTCAAGAGTATGGAGGAGGTGAGAGAGAAAAAGCCTAAGCTGTCATCACAGTTTAGATCAGTGTCCAGCCTCAAGCCGCCGCTGCCTGCACACCCCTTGCCCTCTGCCCAAACCTCCAGCAGCCTATTACGCAATTTCCAGAACAAGGTCACAGAAATATCCCGAGATGAATCAAAATAGATAAACAGCAGGGGAAGGAAAGAAAAGAAGGATCCTCTCCCTTCTCTCTCTCTTTCTGCCCATTACGGTGTGTGAATCAGCAGGAGGCCCGACCGCTGGAATAGGAGAGCCTGCAGAGGCTAACGCATACAAAAGCCCATGGACGACATTTACACAGGCACACACACTAATGTACATATTCACAGACAAGTGTCTGACACTGCCAGCTAGAGGGATTTTAACGGTTTTAACAGGATGTGCACCATCACGCCATCATGTTTGTGCACGTGTGACCAGTCGAGAACAATACACCCTCTTTAAATTCTTTTAGGTTTTAGGTATCAGGACATAATGTCATCTGGTCATGAGAAAGTTTTAAAATTAATCTAAATATAACCTAAATTTAAATTTAAACAACAACACGTGACATTTAATACAGTGCTGCGATTTATTTAATGAGCACCTTTAGCAGTAACAAGAAGAAATCATTTTCAGTATGACGTTATCAGTCTCTAACATCATTATGGTGTTCTTAAGCTGGAAACCCTTCCAAACAAACCATACTTGTTCAGTCCTTTCTAATTGTTGTGTCATGAACTTTGGCATTTTACATGCTGTAGCGTCGGAGATGTAGCTCTCAGGGTTTTTTGCCGTTTCTCTGAGCATTACACGGTCTGCCCTTGGGATAAATTTGCCTGGTAAGCTTGGCAACTGTCTTGAATATTTTCCATGTCTGCATAATCTTCTTACTGTAGACTTCATGCTAGACTTCATATTGTTTGCAAATAGCATTGCAACAGCTGCTTCTCTAAGATCATTGCTGATGTCTTTCCTCGTTTTCACCGAGTTAAAGCACATCAGACCAGGACAGGGACTCAAACGTAATGACGATCAGTTAATAAAGCACATTTGGTTAGCAGGACCTCACTGATTCTGTATTTTGGTTTAGTTTTTATTAAATAAATAATGACACGCTGTTATATGACACGTGTTGTTGTTCATCTGAGGTAGTATTTACTCCATTTTTTATGCTCTGATTTGTAAAACTGTAGGCTTTAAAGAGTTTGTGCTTTCTTTTTACCATGCTTATATGTGTGCTTGATCTAATGAGGAGAATTACTGTAAGGATTAATATTCACCTGCAGTTAAAATCTGATTTCCTAAACAAGGAATCCTCCTGAGTAAGCAACCCTATTATGACCCCCTCTTTGTCATGCATTATTAATCAACCTTCAGGTTAAAAAACTAGCTCTGGTACACTAAAGAAACGTCACACATTGTGTATTACACAGGGGATTAACATTAATAACCACAAAGGGAAAGAAAGCCGTGTAAATTTGAATGTTGAGAAGTCCAGACTACTTTGTAATGAAATCAGTGACAACTGGAGCAGAAGATGAACATCACCTAAATCTCAATTAGTCGAGGAAGTTTATTAAAAACTGTTCTGTAATTAATTCAGGGCTAAGCGGCAAAGCTGTGTAGGCATCAGTAGCGTTTGTCTTTCCTTATTGATCGTTTTTCAGCTTCTTAATCTTTCTGCTTTTGCAAATGCAGTTTACGGCATCCTCTAGAATGCATTCATTCATTCTCAACTATGAATGATATGCTGGATTTAAAAAGAAAAACAAGGCATCTTTGCCATTTTTGGATTCAAACTGAAAAATGAAAAATTTGCACCCCAAAAAGGACTCTTTTAGAGATATGTTACTTGTTGAAGGGTCAAATTACAACTTTTTTACACCAAATTTGGCCTTTTTGTGAATTTCTGAGGTATGACCTCACTTCCTGCTTACATTCTAAACAACCTAAAATTCACTTGATTAATTTTGTGACATTTTTAAAACTCTAAAGTCCTATTTGGCGGTCATGGATGACATCCCCCACAGTATTTTCAGACAGAAGAATCAGTCAGTGCAAAAATATTAACAGCTATCATGCAAAACGCTGTAGTTTTTAATTCCTTTTTGTGCTTGCTCCAAATGAGGCTCCAACTCCGTATACTTTGGCTTTGACAGATCAAAGCGTTGCTAAGATGTGACCTCATTTCCTTTTTGGCAGCTCTGCCACAGAATTCAAGTGGCTGCGACAACAGATGCATTCAAAAATCCATATGACAACTTTTGTGAGGCTTTGCCTGAAGATCATCTTTGCCAGTTTTGATGAAGAAAATGTGGTATCAGGATAGAAGAAGAGAAAGAAGATAATGAAGGCATGCATAAAGAAGCATTGAAAACACTAATGATGCCTATGCAGTTTCACTTCCTGACCCTGGATGAAAATAACTGTAGCTGCAATCCTTAAATATACCAGCTGTAAGAACTGAACATGCCATGTCTGTGCTGCAAACACAGCAGCTCATCTCCAGTATCCAGTATTACAACACAATACTACAAATAACTTAAATCCTCATTCTGCTGCTTGTTTAGAAGCTATTATTCATGTCCTAATCATTCCTTACATAATCAAAGTTCAAACTACAGCAGCTAAACTGCCTTAATTAAATTCGGATGGTCTTCCATGGCTTAGGTACATCTCCACCCATCAGGGACAGTTTAACTTCCCCTCATACTTTTGAGGTTCTGCCCTAAAGCTGTATCTGCTCCACAAGTGAACAATCATTTCCCCAATCTTCCTAACAGCTGTCACTAAAAAAAAATCAACGGTTATTAACGAGGAAAATTGTGGTGAGCACGGCGTGCATCCTCAGCTCTGTGTTCTTCTACGACTGCCACACATGTGTACGGTCTTGTCATTACATGTTAATGGGCTTTCCCCTAACGCTACAGCAGAGTAGACAGGCAGAGCCTGTGATGGAGAGAACAGGGAACCATTTGATGTTTGCCAGTTGAAAGAATAAGCCTTCCTTTGGGTTGTGCTTTCCACAGAGGCATGCTGGGATTGAAAGAGCGCTTGCCCAGGGCTAAAGGGGATTTTTGGTGGGCGTCACACATCCAATTACCTCGGTAGCATCATAGAAATCCACGGGGAACGCACACAACAACAGACACACACATTCACAAAAGTGCACGCGTGCACCCACGCATACATCAACATGTAAGACACCCACTACAGGAGGCACTCACCGCAGAGGGGGGGCAGCCAAATTTTGCTATTCTGCTTCAGCTGGATCACTAGCTACAGAATTCATGAATTTTATCAGCATGTGTTGATATGTGGCTTATGATATAAATATGGATAGCAATATGGAAACACCACCCAGGTCCCACCTCTTTGGAGAGCATTACTAATGCATTCAGAGACTCTATTACCAGATTTGCATGGACTTCTCTGATGAGCCAAGAGGAGCCGCACATCCACTAATATGTTGAGGTTTATTGGCGTATTTATAAGCTGTTTTGAAGTCTTCTGTTCTTGTGGCAGAAGCAGGGATTTCTAGCTGTTTAATATCCACATCAACAAACTTTAATAACTACATGGTCACACATCAGCACACCGAGCACGGAAACCAGCAAAACTCAACTCATTTAAATCACAACATCCTGGAATTAAAGAATTCAGTATATTTTTTATTGCATTTACCTACACCAGTTAATGATTTTAATATTTCCTTTTACTTTAAAACAGGGCCCCGAAGGCCACAGGGAAATCATATTTCACCAGACCATCCAATGAAATCGATTTTGTAGTATATTTTTAATTATACAAGATTCGTCGTTTCGTTTAATAACACGATGAAATGGCCTAGAGCACCACTTCTCCTTTAGTGAAGCTGATAAATCTCTGATATCTGTGTAGTGTTAAGTCACCTGTGTCACCACAGGGAAATACACTAGATGCATTTGATTAATACACCTACAACACAACAAGAAGAGGCCCGCATAAATGTTTATTTCAATCCTGCAGGTAATATGGAAATCGAAAGTCTGTGGTCAAAATCAGCTGGGAATCTATGTTTACTATTTTTTAGAATAAATCACTAAAATGTAAAGTAAAAGCAACATATGCATTCAGAGAGCAAATACTGACATTCTTCTTGAAGAACTTGGGACTGACACAGCAGTCCCTAAACAATCAAATCAACTATTGATCTGCAATTTCACACAATCAAGCTAACCCCCAATTGAGCTTGGAGGATAAAATCCATGGTGAGCCTGGCTGTTAGCATCAGAAAGAAAAAAAAAAAAACGCTGTTGAGGGAAGCTTTTCTGCTTAGCGGAGAGACCTTTGATTACAACCAAAAGACAGACAGAAATAAACTCTGCTCCAACATATATTTTAGCAACCATCGCATGGTAATCACATGGGTGAAAGCTCGAACAAGTCAGTTTCTAATTCTTAGGAAGTACGCTGAATAAAAAAGGAGTAATATTATTGTAAACAAGGGAAAAAGCAATGGAGGGAATCTGGGAAAAGCAGAAATGATGAAAATAAGGCCAGGAGGTCAGCTCAAGCTGTGAACATGGCATTTGAGGAGGCTTCCTTTAGGCTTCAGTCAGCTTAAGATTAAACACATCTAACTGACATGAAAGACAAGTAAAAAGGACTACCAACTGTCTCTCTCTATTCAGATGTTTGGGCATGTGAGGTTGGTATTTCTTAAGACTGGGAAAACTCTGTTTGGCTCTGAATTCAACTCATTCTCAACATTTTAAGAGATCAGCTTCAAATTTTTCATGTACATCAGAGTCTGTTACCCTGTGCCCAGTGTGATCACCTCATCAGAAATATACAGTCATGTCTAAAAAGGTTTCTATGCAGTCCAAATTAAGCAGTCAGGTGTTGTTAAGCAAATGCACTTGATTACCTGATCATCAGTGAGTGTGAAGTCCTCTATAAAAGCTGACGTCTTGGCAGTTTGCTAGTCTGGAGCATTCAGGTATGCACTAACACAATCCCGCAATCTTCCCAGCAGTGGCAAATATACTGTCACCCCAAGACATAATCTGCAATGCTCCAAAAATTCCAAGAGCTATATCTTAGACTCTACAGGCCTCAGTTAGCATGTTAAATGTTAAAGTTCATGACAGCACAATTAGAAAAAGACTGAACAAGTATGGGTTGTTTGGAAGGGCTGCCAACAGAAAGCCTATTCGCTCTAAAAGAACATGGCAGCACGGCTTAGGTTTACAAAGCTGAATCTGAACAAATCACAGGTTTTATGGAACCAAGTCCTTTGGACAAAATGGGCAGCACTATGTTTGGCTAAAACCAAACAGCATATCAGCAAAACTCTTAACATCCACAGTGATGCTGGAGTTGTGATTTGGGCTTGCTTTGCAGCCACAGAACCTGGGCACATTATAGTCACTGACTTGACCAACAACTCCTCTGTATACCAAAGTATTTTAGAGTGAAATTTTAGGCCATCTGTCCAACAGCTAAAGCATAGCCCAGACTGGGCAATACAACAGGGCACCAAACCCAAGTAGAGCAGCAAAACTCCAACAGAATGCCCGAAAAGAACAGAGTCCTGTGAAAACATTATATATCATGTGACTGTAACTACAGGTTGCTGTAGTGCAGATGACAACTTTGATAATTGGTAGCAATATGCTATACAGAAATGCAGTAAATGCAAGCCTGTGATATTTATTTCTTGAAACAACTTTTGATATCATTCCTCTAAATGTAAGTGCAACAGCCACTAAATCGCATGTGCATCATCTGATGCACTCTTCCTTATTTTTTAAGGCTTTACCAACCTTCATATAGTCACTGTTGGTTCCTCCTTTCCCTTTTCTGCAAAGCAATAATTTCATCTAAAGTAAATGCTATTCAACATTTATTTGCCTCAGCTCTAACACAGCCTGTTCAGCTCATTCAGTATTGTTTCAAGTACCCATAAAAGCTGAACATAGTGGCACAGAAGTGCAGACTAATGCTTTGGAGGTCTAGGCTAATTACAGAGAGATGCAGACATGTTGTTCATGTTAGATAAAGTGGAATATACTGCAGTTATTAGTTTACAGTTTTATTTATATAGAAAAGCGACAATTGGGAGCACTTTATTTTAATATTTGTTTGAGCGAGATTTACAGCAGGTTTTCTAACAAGTGCAGATATGAACAAATTGGAAGTTAGTTAGTAAAAAAGTTTATTCGTGAACATTTATTGATAATTACACAGAAGAATTCTTAGTAGTAAGTAGGGTTTCTCGGGGTACAGAACAAGACAAATTTTAAATCGGTAGGTTTTGACCTGATGTCAAAAATCTGAACTGCCCAAGGAAACTGCAAGCTCTCCAAAAAGAAGCACATGCGATGCTGAGCAGACACATATAGACTCGTTCAAGAGCTAATTACTGCAGCACAAATCTTGGATTTCTAAGTGGGCGCTGCTGACAGCACAAGTCAACTAGTTTTTCTCAGATTCTGGGCATTTCTTGTTCTGAACAGCTGATGCGTGGCTACTACACTTACATTGAGCAAAGCCTTTGCAGAAGCGTTCAGGATAAACACGAGGGAAGACAGCAGACGTGCAGGACTGGGCAAGAACTCTGCAAGATCTGCATTACACCTTCCTCAGAGCATCCTTTTTCCACTGAACAAAATCTCAATGAAGAAGTGCTTTGCGTACTAGAGATGACTTTGCTTGCTTTGGCATAGGAAGCCATTAACTGACAGTGCACGGCTTGAGGTTATCCCCATGGGTATAACAGCCTCTGGGATATACTGTGTCTGGTGGAGAGATGAAGAGAGCATGGCGCTAAAGAGATTAGTTATTACATTGTGAATTTCTGTTAGAAGAATAAGGTTTTTAGATACTATTGAGGGATACACAGAAAGCTAAATAACAAAAAAGAGCTTAGCACTCAGTTGGATATCCTTTTAAAAGTGGTGGGAGGTGCAGTAAGTATAAAAGCAAGTACAAAAGCATACATAATGACTGAATCACACGTTCACAGGCACTTTGAGGCACGTTCGCCATCCATGATGAGTCCTGCTTCAACAGAATGATGTGTGAACATGGTCATAAATCACACTGCTAAATTAATATCTCAGCAAAGTGTTGCCCTAGATAGATGAAAAAGCACGCACGCACACATCCTCCCACACTCACACATACTGCACGGTCATCTGTGTTAAAATTTCACAGTGCCTCGGCAGAGCCACAGTACGACTCCACAGGCTCGGTCTCCTTTTGCCAGTAGGTTACTGCCTACATTTAAGAGAAGAGGGGAAAAATGCATTTGCACTATTAGGTGGGGAGAAGAGTTGTTAGGAGTTTTATGCAAAGTTGTCTCTATAGGAAGGTCCCCCCTTCTGCGCTGCATGGCATGTTTGGCATTTATTCTGAAGCGAAACTACTGAAGTCATCATTGTCAACAAAGGTACTTTGCTACTGTTCCTTCTTGTCAGAGAAGCTTAAGCAGTGTTTTCTAAAAAGATAACTAAGCTCCATCCTAGAGTTGCCTCAGGAATGAAACAGTGCTGAATTTTGAAGACATTCAGTCTCAGCACCCCCACCAACCCAACCTTCTACCACCACCACCCTCGCCACATCATCCCCTCCCAACACCACCGCCACCCCGACTCCCCCGACCCACTCCACACCACACAGCAATTTTATCTGCTCTCGTGTGCAATTGTAAGGATGCTGCGAGAAGCTCGCGCTTCTGCAATCACTTCACATTTGTTTCAGCGATTGATTTGCTGGCATGTGAGGGGAAGGAGAGAATGTGGGTAGGCTGCGAGGGAGGGAGGGAAGGAAGAAGCGAGCGAGGAAGGCAGCGAGGAAGTCAGAGGACGTGCAATGCCAGGCTCACATACTGTCACCATGACAACAGACATCACTTCACAGGAGCAGCACTTAGGAAGGATGCCTGTGTGGGCTGAAGTGACATAGTTGAAGGTTGGCATTAGCCTCTTGTGGGTGCCACAACGTACCAATCCTCTCCTGGCTTTCTTTTTTTTTAAATTTCCTCCACAGTGCTGCTAAAAGGATCTCTGTTGCTCTTGTAAGCCACCTATTGGGATTGCTGAGTGATTTGTACTTCATGTGTGTAAATGTGGGTCCTGCCAGTTTGTCTTAACAAAGACAATTCAATCGAGCAAGATGCATAACGTAAGACAGGAGTCATTCATATTCAATGAGATGCTTTCATCATTCGCGTCACTTTGAAGCTGGCTAACATGTATAATTCTCTGTGATTTGAAGTGATGCCAATCGTGGAAATGATAACTCAAGATATAAAAACACATTCAGAGTGAAAAGAGCTTGAGAGCCAAGTCGCTGTTCATTTAGAAAGTTCTGCAACACCTGATAAGGTATATAACGTATATATCTGAATACATCTTAAATATATACAGTATTTGCAGGCTTAACAAATATAATAGCGGTATAATGTTAGCAGCTGTTATAGCTCATGTGATATTGAAAACCCATGAATTATCGATGTACAAAATGAATTTTGACACAGCCTTTTGCAATAATAGTCGCTTTGTCTCACTCTCTGGAAGCATAAATACATCTGTTTCTTCCAATTATGCACAAATTCTAAACCTGGGTAAAGGGGTATTTTCATCTGTTCTTATCAACATGCACCATATACAGTTACAGCTCCTCACTGTGCATCTGGTCTTGTTTATCTATCCCTATACAGCATACAACACTCATGAGCTGAACAAGCTGTAAAGCATATAACAGAGAAGCTCTGTCATGAGTATATGTTAAAAAAATGAAATTCAGTGTGGAATGTGATTAACTAAACTCAGCTAATGAGTTGAATTTCAGATGCAACAAAGCAAATACAGTGTGAAATGTTAATGAATGATTCACGTAGCTGTGAGTCATCTTGTGATCCATTTTGCAGAAAACTGAAACAGCAAAATTCTGACTGTGATATTGGTGACGTGGAGTCAATCTATGGGCCGATCCATTCAGTTTAGTTCTGGGATGTTCTGTGTTTACTTCACTATGTCACAGCAGCAGCTAATGGCAGGAGCTAATGTAGCACAGGAAAAGCTAACAGCAAAAGGTCAGTAATTCGGAGGTATTTCATACAAGGCCAACAGCTTTTATTTGTATGTTCGCTAGGGCTGGGTGATATATCCTCAACAATATTTAAATAAAATCTGCCATGATATCTATAACGATATACTGTAGGGAAAAATACTAAACAGCCTTATCAACACTTACAGCTTGAAAAGAGTAGCATTTAAGTAAATGAAGAGCATTTCCCATTCTTTGCTGATATTGTCATTAATGACAGACAGAATTCAAAGTGTGGACCTACTGAAACAAGGTGCTAGCAGCAGCATTACTGTGATATAGCAGCAACACAGCATTATGTGATGCAACATGAGTCAAATGTAAGAATAAAAGTAGCCTAAGTAGTGTTTTTCTTGGAAATTTTCAGTAAAAGTATTTCATTACTGCTTAAGACTTTAACTTAATGATAACTTAAATATCTTAACCTTGTAAATCGTGAGGAGTTGCACAGTATAGTCACATTATACACCTAAAAAATATTTTTTGCATCTGAGATTTTGTATCTTTTTAACCAGCTATTTAAACTCCCTCATTTCCACCATGCATCACTAATTTCAAATCAAACTAGCGAGTGCTCCAGCAATGCTCAGTTGAGTCATTTGTTTCCTTTTGGGTTGCACACCAAAAGCTGCTAGCATCTCCTCCGCCTGAGTCTTCTTAGCCTGTTTGTACTCAACTATGTGTTTTTGCCTCAAGTGTTGAAACAAATTTGTTTCCCCCTTTACGGGGACCACTTGTCTTGCATATTTTGGCTTTATTTATTTATTTA
Organism: Oreochromis aureus; assembly: GCF_013358895.1. Taxonomy (NCBI): domain Eukaryota; kingdom Metazoa; phylum Chordata; class Actinopteri; order Cichliformes; family Cichlidae; genus Oreochromis; species Oreochromis aureus. Next base: position 5,311,917 of record NC_052956.1, read on the forward strand.
TAAATTTACTCTTTGCGTTCATTCTGAGAGAACTTATAAGGACACTAGTTGGAACTATAGCTGTGCACAAAAAAGGGAAGTTTTTACATACTTTTATTTCATTCGTGTTAATTTATATTCTATAAATATGTTTAAGTTGAACCATGTGTTACCTAACTCACCAAAGTATGATTCAAACTCTACTTTACAAGTATAGTCATTACGATAACACTGGTATCGGACCAATACTTGGTATCAATAAGCATCCAGAGTTAAGATATTATTCTCATAATAGAAATGGAAACAGCTGGCTGATTTCATCCATAGTAAATTTGTTGTTGTAACCTCTCACATTTCATCAGTGTCAGTGGAAGTGGTAATATTTATTCTGTTGCATGTTTATTCCTTCTTACTGTAAATGTTTGAGTGAAGTGTTGCATTTTTTTACTCCAGTAAAGACCCTCCACTATGAATGCTTACTCTGGAAATGTAATGCTCTATAAACTGACAACCGTGTTCATTCACTCTGTTTTACTAGAATTGTTTTTTTATGGGTGGAGTTCATTGAAGTCCATGAACTAATAATAACAGTAGCAACAAAACAAAATGAATGGGTGATGTAGATGTCAGTCCGACTCAGTTTTTCTATCCTCAGGTAACACATTATGGAACATCGTTTGTGGGTGGACTAAGAGTATGCAGGGGATTTGAGATGATGCAAAACAGCAGCACTCCCTCACCTTCTCTAAAGAAAACTCCTCTTTTTTTATCCAATTCCAGAGTGCGAGCAGAAAATAGGAATCATTTTTCAAAGCAGATTTTCATGAGGCCAGTGTCAGAATACGCTAGCAGTGCATGTAAATCTCCATCTTTTATGCTTATACTGGAGCCATAAATGACATTTACAGATCAGTGTCATTCATATGTAGCAGTTGGCATTGTTTACTTTATAGGTATCGAGTATAGCACAGAAAGGAAATGACACCGTGAAAGATGATGGATCACATGAAGAGTCCTTGTCTGACTGGAACATGGGATGTCACATTGCATTACATGGTCAGCATCCCCTGATACTTAAAATTGTACAGAATAAAATTCTATTACTGTCAGGAAACATATTAGGATACTGTATTATCCACTAGCGTCACTAGATGTGTTTAGAACATAGAAATGTTAAGAACCAAAAGAGTAATAAATATTGCACTTCCTTAACTAACTATAAGGCTTTTTTGCGAAGCAATCACATCAAGGATGGCAGATTACTTTTCTAGGCTCACTACTGCTTTTGGTCAATACTACAGTAGTTAATAGTATTTAAATATTAATTACCTGCATCTGTCTAAATGACAGTCCCTTCACAGATGTTCCAGTTGTCTCATGTAAACGGCATAAGAGACTGGGGGTAAAAAGAAAAGGGAGCATTCTGCAGTGCCAAAGAGAGTCTTGTTCTGGAATTAACATCTGTCATACGTCATGTTGCAAATGCACCACAGTTATTGACCAGTCTGGCTTCTAAAGCCAAGATATTGTAGGTTTAATTTATCTGAGTTTAACCATGTGCCTGTCGACATGCGGATATTAACACTATTACATGAAATGAAATCACTACAGATAAAAGCTTTGCTATTGAACAAGGTAATATTAGCAGGACCAAAGTTTGACATTTAAGATTTCAATCTTGTTTTTAATGATTCAAGGTGAAAAATGACGGCTTCATGAAAATGTCAGGAGACAAAAGGAAAATATCTGTTTTGGTTCAGCGCGGGGGGGCTTCTCTGCAGATTAGAGGGCATGCAAGACTTCATTAAAAGCACAGAATAACTAAATAAACCACGGCGCAAGGTTGGTCCAGACATGCACCAGAAATTATCTTAATAAATGAATGAGGACAACATCATTAGCAGCAGGTTTCTGTCCTCGGTACTGTGTAGGGGAGGAAAAGTAGCTCAGGGTTTGGGGATGTGGGCTTAACAGTTCAAGCAGCCAGCCAGGTTACAATAAGCTTCTTTTGGTCTGTGGTAGGGATTTGGCCTTGAATGATCCAGAGGTAAATTGTGTTCCTGAACTTATCCAAATCCTCAAAGCAGGAGGAGGAGAGTATTACAGCTGTTCATGATGTGTGCAAAATAGCCAAAGCTACATCATATATTTTTTTTATAGTTTGGATCACAAAACTTGACGAGAAATATTGCACTCCATGAACATCCATACTGAATGCATATTCAACTCCTACTGGCTGTGCACAACTCTATCTTGGCTTTCAACTATGCAGAAGAATTAAATTGCTTATTTCCTGTGCAGAGGACATTGTTGTAGTTGACAATACTGTTAAAATCCCCACTACTGTATAACCCTGAAGCTTACAACTCTGTGTCCCATTCTGCCTTCTGCCAAGCTACGCAAAGTATCTTTCAAAATTTCCAAAAGAGGCACAGAGAGCGCACGCAGACACACATCCCTCAGGATCACAACCACAGGCAACAAATATGACCTCTTGGCTTCACAGCTAAGCACCATGTCACTGAGAAACAATTTAAGGGCCTATCCAGAGATTTACATGAGTGGTATGTCTGCAACAAAAAAACAGTTCAATATAAAAGAATATCTCCTGCAGCCCTGAAGCTTCTGAAAGTCTGAGAAAATTGATCATCACGTCGATGTCATAGAGCTTACTCTAGCTTTGAAATGGAAGCAAAACAAGTCAATGTTAAAGGAAGAAGGAAGTTTGATGGGCAGGGTCACTAGGCAGGAAAGGCTAAATAAATTTGGTTACAGTAAAGTACTCTGCATTAAACTGCTATTATAGTGTACCTATTGTAATCTAAAACACAGTATAGTTTTACAGTGTTAAATAACGGTGTAAAAGAAACCGAACAATTAAGTGTTTCTACACTAACCCCCTATAAAAGCCAATGCCTGAATTTAATTTCTTAGATTTATAAACTTAAAGAATATAAGTTTGTCACAATTCCTCTACTCCTTGCATTGCACAGCTACAAGAGTACTAATGCTTTCAGCATTTTAAAACACCCTGAAGATAAACGCTTGCTGGGACTCATTAATTGCATGAGAAGTCTCAGTCATAATCACATGTTGCTAGCTAAACATTAGAACTGCTCTGAGCCACAAAAAAACAAAAAAACAAAACTTTAATCACATCCACACATAGAACAGGAAGTGGAATGGGTCGATTTTCTGTGTTTTTTCTCCCAGATTTGTGACCTGGGAGGTCAGCCTCCCATATGTTCAATTACAAGCTGGTTGTTTCATGCATACGCGACATGGGCATAGCATCTAACATGTCATTAGAATGGAAGCTCCTCGCTGTAAATAAAGATACAAAGTTCGACAAAGCAAACTGTCGGTGAAAAAAAAAATGTGACAACACAGCTAATCACTTAAATCACCCGTTACCAGGGAGTACTTAACCATTTTAAATAAGCTAACAAATGCAAAGTGGCTAAAGCTAAAGTTATCCAGAAGCCTCAGAGTGAGCAATCAATGGATCAAAGCAGTTTTGAGGAAAATTATGGAGGTGAGTGAAAAAGAGAAAAGAGTATGTTCTATTATCTGGTGAACTTATAAACATGCTGGAAAATGATGGAGTTGCTTCACATTTGTTTTGTGTGTGAATCTGTTACACCTGCTTTTGTTTGGTAAGGTTAGATTTGTAAGGTAAAGGTGGGTTTGTAGCACTTCACACACCACTTTATTTTAAGCTGTTTAAGTGAAAGATGATCAAGTATCTTAGAGTAGTTTGGGGAAGATTGCAAAGTTTAATAATTTCTTTAGGCAGTGAAGAAAAGTTGATTGTTCTTGCATTTGCTGTCATTTATAGTTCTTAAAAAGAAAATCAAAATTGGCAAAAATCAATATGAGCAGGTCATACTAAGATAAAAAAAAATCAGACATCAGAGGCACCCAAGTAATTGCTTTTTTACGAGTCTTATACTCCTTGCACCACACATCTATAACAGTACTGCTGTTTTCAACATTTTAAAACATCCTCAAGATGAATGCTTGCTGGGACTGATTAATTGCTTTAGGAGTGTCAGTCCTGATGCTCCACTAGCTAAATAACAAAAACTTCAACCAGCAACATCCAGACCAACGAAAGTCTAGAACATGGAAAAACTATTGCGTTACTCCATAAAAATGGACAGTGTGTTGCATTTTTATATTTTTTTCTTCAAAGGCATCAGCATTCAGGTGTATTTACAAGAGGCAGTGCATTGTTACAATGTACAGTTTGGTGATGGACTTTTACCCATACTAAAAATCAGAACTGCTCACCCTCTCTTGCTCCAGTAGGCATACTAATTGATAAAAAGAATACCTGTGAAACAAGGATAGTATTTGATGGAGCACTGCTTTAACTTGAATTTGGAGAGATTATGAAATCTGGTTTCCAAAATTCACCACAATGGAAAACATGTTTCACCTTAATCGCACTGTATTAGGGTATTAAAGTAAAACTGTCAAGGATTATCCAGTGAGAACTGAGTACGGCAGGAGTGCTTCAGACTTCAAGATCAAACATTATCTCTGCACTGTATATTCAGTGCCAGTCTCAGAGGACTGGGTCCAAAGAGAACTGACATTCGGTTTGATTAAGTTGGTGCTATCTGAAGCCCAACCCAGGGGTACATAGTAATCCCCAATGTGCACAGCAAAGAGTTCCACTGCACCAGATTGCTTGTTCTGGGCTATACTGAGCCGCATATCCTATTTTACCACTGATTGAAGCACATATACTGTAGACGTCCATCCGTACAGTTTCCCTCCAGAGAGTGGGGGGAGAGACAGGAAAGAGATAGACAGGCAAGGAAACAGAGACAGAAAGTGAGAGGGAGGAGAAGTGATAGAGTTATCCGTGGTCTCATTACGGTGGGAAATGTGAGGGTCCCGATCCAAGAGAATGATGAAGGACTCTGTGGAGGAGGCCTCTGAGAACCAACAAAGACGGCTTTAGTTTCACTGGCAGAATGCATTTGCATAGCTTAGAAGCCAAAGCGTCTGAACCGGGGCTCATGAAAAGAAACCCCACCAATTGGTTGGACTTCAATGCAAACGAGAGAGAGGGAGAGCAAGTGAGAAATGGGGAGAGAAAGGCGAAGCGAGCGAGGGAGAAGTGGAATGGGAGGGGAAGCAGCAGGAACTTTTTTCTCTTAAGTAGCAAAACACAAACGAGATCGGGAACATCTGCACATCCCATGGAAGCTGTCGCCGACTGACTTTGATGCAAAAAGAACATACTGAGGAAGAACATCTCCAGAAAAAGTAACATGCATAACAACACTTCCGAGATATCACAGGAGCCATGTTCCCTTGTAGTCTTTTGATATTGTTATTTAGTACAGCTTGGTTGCCATTACACATTAATGTCATTTGAGAATATTTCCAGGTTTGTACGCATTGGGATAGCTCCATTTTGCTATGATGTTGGAGCAGTTATTGGCCTATTGGATCTCTGGAATGCAACAAATATTAGACATGGGCATAATGGAGCAATCTTCTGGAGAAGTGTGAAAAAAAGAGGCAAGAATTAGGGAGGGAGTGGAGTGAGAGAGAGAGGAGCAGATGTTGTACTTTAGCGGTGTCTCCTTTTCCCACTGTGGCCTGAAGTCATGGAGGGATGACTAGCCTTCATCAATCCTCTTTAATGACTCTGGCAGCACCACTTAACACACTAGTATGTGATTTCTTCATTACTACACCATGATTCCACAATTTACTCGGCCGATGATGACGTACAGCGATGCTCAGGGATAAAACTAATCGCTGAACGTCTCATTTTTGCAAATTGTCCCATTCGTAAGCACTTGGGTCAATTTAGAAATCGGGGGAAGAAAAGATAGGAGATGCTTTGAGTGTAACAAAAAGAAGATAATGAAATCTAGTGGGGTGAACATTGAAATGCAGTTCACCATGTGAAACTAAGAATATCTATTGCTAATTTGTTTTTTTTACTCCAATTTCAAAGATGTGACAAATGCAGTACAGTGCAGTGAAGCTTTGCTCTGCCTGAAAGCTTTCGTGAAATCCTGGTAACTGCTACTTTCATGTGTCAACCCTTCTCGCATTATCCAGTCACCCACCCACTGCCTTCCACCTGTGGTGCACAATTCCCACACCCTCCATGCGTCAGACCCTTCAGTGCATACATTGACGGGGACATGCAAATGTTTTGCCACTATCAATAATAAATGTTGACTTTTGAACCTCACCAATAGATTTTTTTTTTTACTGACAGTGCTTCCCAAGAGATGCACGCAGCTTGCTTTAAGCATAGTTTAGAGGTCTTTGTCGACACCTCCTCATTATTCAAAAGAATGGAATAACAGTTTGAGATCGAGAACCTATACCTGTCTATCTCTACCTCTGCAGCTCATCTCCCATTACTGTGTTAGTGGGATTAGAAAGCAAGACTTATGCAAATCCTTACTGAGGCACACGGCCTGCAGAAGGGTGTGATTAAATTTTGGAAAGTGGGGGGGCTGACAGAGCTCAGGGGAACATTTTAGCCTGCACAACATACATGCAAACACAGAATGTCCAAACAGTTCCATCTGCTACACCTTCCCCCCACCCACCCGGTCCCTTCTGCTGCTGCTACAAGCCCAACACCTACCACTCTCTCAACATCATATCGAACACTATGGGCTACGACTCCTGCTAATGAGCTTGCACATGCTGCACCATGGACTGTTTGCTCACACCAAGAATCCACAGCTTTGATCAGACATCAGTTTTGATAGTCAGTGTCACGCCTGCCTGACCTGAATATATCTCGGCGAGGCCGCTTTAGTGGTTATTGAATCGAGCAAAAGCAATGATTTCTTTAGGCATCAATGTTTGATGAGAACTTCTGCCCTCGGGCTTAATGCGTAACTTGAGTAATTCGCTAACTCCAAACAACAACACCTAAAGTACAAATCTGAGACTGCTTAATGAGTGCCGCTTTGAGGTTTGAAGATGATATAAAATCGATGTGTGTGTGTGTGTGTCTGTGTGTGCGCACCCTTCGCATTTTCAGATGTGATTCAATGTGAAATAATGCTCCAACAGGTGTCAGGTGTGGGAGAAATAAGGTAATTGGAATAACTGTACAAGCAAATGAACAGTCATGCCACGGCTGCTCGGGCATATGCTGTGATTTATTATCTCATTCACCTCCTTTCTCCAGAGGAAGAGAACAGATAAAATCCTGGTGCATCATTGGTCAAATGCAGCACCATGACTGTTCCTGTCATGCTCACAGTAACCTTTTCTTGCTACATCATCTCTGCGCTCACACTCCATGGCAACAAAGATCTTTTGAAGCGCTTGGCAACGGCCTCTGAAACGTACAGTCCCACATCTTAACTTGACCTGACAATGTCCACTAACAGCCACTGTTACTACAGAGAGGTCAGGGCTGTCCACCTCAAGTCCATGTCCCATGTTAGGGCACATGAATCACTCAGAGTGCTGCTGTTGCTGCTGCTGCTGCTCTGTGGATGACGATTCACTTGAGATATGATCTGTGCCACTGGTTGCACAACCACATGTGTGCTCCTTGCTAAGCGTGTTTATTGGGAGAGGGAGACAAATTCAGACAGACAGACATACGAAAGAGGTGGGCAGACTGATCCACCACACATGAAAACCATTCATGACTGTGCGTGCCAAGTGTCGCTGCTCAACAGATTATAGCCTTAATGGATGACATTAAAAAAAATGTATCTGGCCTAATGTAAGGTGCTTGCCACGTCCACCATTTGAATTATAACTAACAAATCATCTGCAGTCGAAAGGATTCGAGACAAAATCTAGCATGCTTCATTGTAACAATCCACTGGATGCCCCCCTCCCTCCTAAATTTAGCCTGCTCACCGACCACCGTGAGTGATGGATTGGATGAGAAAAGGGGCTGTGCATGATTGGCTACACACGCGATTTGCTGTATAACCTCGGGGTTGCGAGGAGCATTCGGACCCCCCCTTATTCAAACGTGACATTCAGACCTGCTTTGTCAACCTGGCGTAAGCTGATGTTGCATTTCTTTCATTCATTCGTTTCTCCTTGTGAATTTAAAGAGGATTACAATAGGCGATTTATGAGAAACCACTTTTCCCTTCCATTTTACAAGGTCATTATCGCATTTGGAGTAAATTGCAAAAACTCACCATACACTCCTTGACAACGGATGCCGTCCACGATGAGCGCCAACAGCCCCAAAACACAGATAGTAAGATCCATCCTTTTCACGTTAATCTCTGCATATCCAGCTCTCAAAAGCGAGAAGTCCTTTCCGGGGCGGTGTGGCTGAGGTGCATAGACACGGGCACCGCTCCGATCCACACGTAAGATTGATTTAGACCCCGACTCCCCCACCCCTCCCTCCGCCAACTGTTCGCTGTAAAGGTATGTATGGGCGCAGCAGGAGAACAGAGTCAGGTAACGGTCGTTTTAATGGGAAGTGTCACGCAGTCCCAAAAAATGCGGAGCGCTCGCGGAGACAGCACCACCACGGAGGACGTGGAGAAGCAGGCAGGCGCGGGGAGTGGGGCTGCAGAAAGCCTGGCCTTGGAACAAAAAAAAAAAAAAAAAAAAACCCTCTCCTCCACTGCAGGTAGGTGAGCTCCACCGATTCCGTAGACTTTAACAAAGACCCGCGGGGACACGCAGGTTCTTTCGACAACAAGCGGATTGGGGCTCGGTACCCACGAACATAGCTCCTTCAATTCCAGCTGTGGTCACGGCTCTCTCCACGGCTGCTGCTGCTGCTGCTTACTGCTGCGGTGACTGCGAGCTGTCAAACGAAAGCACCTCCTCTGCTTAATAATAATAATGATGATAATAGTAATTATAATGATAATAATAATAAAAACACTGACAGATTTGTCACTTTTCACCTTCTGCGCTTTAAAGTAGTCCAGCTGCTGCTGTATACAGTGGAGGCTCTCGCGCTCACATAGTCACATCCCGACTGCACCCCGATGCCGCGCGCTCTACTCATCTCTCCCGGTGGCAAAAAAAGGAAAAAAAAAAAAGATACCAAAAAAAAGAAAAAAAAGAAAGAAAGGCAAGGGGAGGGGAGGGTCCAGACCGGTCAGGAGCAGCCGGATGGTTTATCCACAGCTCCCCGGCGATGCTTTCGGTTGTCTCGGCGTCACCACACCACTTTTTGGCGATTTCAGGCGACGGTGGGAGCCGGATGTGCCCGCCGTGGTGCCAGTTGAGCAGCGGTCACGTTGCGCAATACGTGCTACGGAGACAGAGTGGCACCGCAACCGGTCTGTAGCTACGTCAAGAGGTGCGTGGCTTCCAGGCGCTCATCTGTATGGGAGGCTTCGCTCGGCGTCAGGAAAGGCATGAGAGGCGCAGCTGCTGGATGCTGAGAGAAGGAGAGAGAGGGGGAGAGAGAGGGAGATGGAAGCATTGGAATTCAAGAGATCTAGCTTTGACAGACCTTTGCAATCACCACCCAAACACACAGTCTACACCGGCACACTGCTCATGTTTCACCATGTCTCCTTTATCAGACAGGGTGGATGAGATGCTGTCTGTCATGTCGCATTCATCTGCTACATCAGACTCCTTTTGGCCCGAAATAGCGGGATGTCTGTGTTAGTCTGGTGTATGCAGCTCTTCCTACTGGTGCTGGTGATGCTTCTGCCACAGGCTGACATTTTTTCGGGAACTTTTTTTTTTGGCAACGCATAACTTTTTAAGTTTTAAGGAAGTCGGGCTAAGTGGTTCCCAAATGGGGTCCCGGTATAGGCCCTTCGGGCGTGCTGCAGGCAGTTCCGGGGGGAATTGAGAAAATCTCAATTTGATGATATTCTATTAGAGTGACTACAAGTGTTCTAAAGAGAGTAAGAGAAAAGCCATATCATGACCACGTTTACACGTGTTTCACTTTCACCATTGTCACACAGAGGTGGCCATAAAGACTATTTCAAAGTAAGGGAAATATTATACTGTGAATGAGCCCACTTTATTGTTTTGTGTTTTTTTTTTCTTTGTAAGTGTTAGTGGTAATATCAAGAGCATGCAGAGACTAAAAGCTGTTTCCTAGCAACACAATTTCAATTAAATGGTTTTAATTAGTGTAATATTTTCCCCAGTGGAGAAGTAAATGCTATACTTTTCGGATAAATGGTTAAAGACAGAGGCTCAACAGTATGATCCCTGATCAAACAGGCATAGGGATATGAAGCAAAACCCAGTGAGGTGTCTCCGCAATTTATGATAATAATTAATCAAGTTAATTTGGAGGCTTTTTGAAACAAGTTAATGTGTTTTACATAAATATATAAAAGTAAACCTGATTTCTAGGCTGATTGCTTTCAGATATTTTGTGACCCAAGTTAAAATAGTCAGAATCTAGTTTGTTGTGACAAGTGATTCGTATGAATAAAAGAGTAAAATCTTTGTTTATAGCTAATTTAAAAAGAAATAATAATATGCTCCACTTGTTGAGACAGAAAAATACAATTTGAAGCAGCAAGTCTTTCCTCAGCTGGAGCAGCAGCAGTGGGTAGTTTGGCGCCCTCTTCAGGTTTTTAAGACATCTAGACCCAAGCAGTCGTTAAGAGTTATACTCCCTTAATGACTAAGCCCAAATTCTGATGGAGCGTGATCAATGCTTATAATAATATCGGGGTCCCCCCCATGCTTTACAGATGTTTAACCGAACTGTCAATATCTTGCTATGAGATAAGGAACTGAAAATAAACAATGTGCTCTTTGGAGCTAATATTGGATACATGCCATTCTGAAATTTTAAATTTTGGAATCTAAGTGATTAATCTCATCTAACTTCATCTATCAATTTTACTCACTAGTGCGATGCCAAAAGTAAGCTTTCAGATCTCATTTTCTTCCAGTGGCTGATTTCGATTTGTTTCATCTTGAGGGAAATTGAGGGATCAGGGGGTTTATTATATCTTCAGGACATCAAACCATCTCTTGATTGATATATTTCCGTCTTTGTAAAATTATGTGCACATCTCATTTTGGAAGGTGTAATAAAAGTTGTCCTTTCATTCTCAGATACTTAAATTAAAATTCAACAAGTCATTTAAAAGTGAGCGTCCAGTTAATTTTTCTATTTCTTAAGCACCTTGAGGCAAGTGGAGTAGTCTGATTTATTTTAGCTGTCACTTTTTGTAAAAGAAAAAAAGAAAAAGAAAAAAAAGGAATTCTGGAAATGATTTGACATTGGATTTACAGTAACTCAAGTAACTGACAGAGCTGTTGAAAATGTTTAAAGAGAAAAAATATCAGTGTTCTCAGGACTGCTCGGAAACAGTTATGCAGTCTGGACTTGGATATGAGTCAGCTGAATGTCCTGACAAATATAAAAAATGAGGTATTTTGTCATATGGTAGTGTGTGTGCTTTGTCGCTTAGCCTCCATCTGCTGGCTGCTAATCATTCTGTTTATTACTGTACCTTTGCATCACCCATCCAATATGGACGAGAGTGGGCAACCACTAGGGAAGCTTAGACTTTAACTCCCCATCTGTCTATTGTGGATAAGTCTGCACTCTATGCCCACCACCACCCCCTTGCTGTCTTCTTCTTCCCTTGTGGAATATAATGCAACCTTTATATTCATGATGTCTTATGCTACTACAGTGCACTGACATGGGAGTGAATGCAATTATGGAGCCCGTTGTGAGCAGAGCGTCTGCATGTGTAGCATCATAGAGGGGCTCATGAATATAACATGCACTCACTACTGTTGTATTTTTGGGTGTATGGCATTTCACTAAATTTAGTCGGTCATTTCAGTGCATGAGGTGTTGGGTATGGTATGAAAGAAGACAATCTGACATTTTGGGAAAGTCTCTCTGGGCTTGGCGCTCATTTTCAAACACAGCAAATGTCTAGATGACGTCACAGCAAAACGCATGGCCAGGGTCGGCCAGGGAGAGATGCGTATCTGTGAATCTGTGAGAATAAATGCTAGAGAGGGTTATGGCTTTGGTATTCCAACAATGTTCTGCTCTGGTTGGCATCACACATGAGAAAATCTCAAATGGAACAACATGTATTTTTCCATCTCGCTGCCCCTTAAAAGTCATATCAGCCAGCTACCTGTGGAAACAGTTCCACTAACTACTGTCAGTTCTCACCTTTTTTTTTTTCTATCTGGATGCTGTTACTTCATTTAAATTGATACATTACTGCTGGAATTCGCCTTCTGAAGTGAATCATTGTTAGCCCATATCTGGTGGGCAAGAAGGATGGCATTTGACACAAACTGCAGGAAATAAAATAGGCCTGAGCATATAGATTCAAAATAGATTTAATGGCTGAATTAGCTGTAATTACTTTTTCCGTGAACTACCTGAGGAGTCATCCAAGTCACAAGCACCAGGGGAGTATGGGATATACTTTACATTTTTGGCTGGTAGTCAGAAATTACCAATGCCTGACTCACGGCCAAGCCTGCATGCATAGTAACTCACAGGCTCAGGACACAACCGAGCATGCACACTGTGTGCCCGCTGATGAAGTTTTTACTTTGAAAATAGGTCTCCACACAGCTGGCAGAGCAAATTCTTCCTAAGAAATGTAACTGTAATGACTGCAAATCATTTGGCTTTACTGTCATACGTGCACTTACAGTATGGCAGTGCCCTGCATGTGGTTTATCCAAATGCAGCTGGAGGGGAAAAAATGATAGAAATCATTCAGCGTGAACACTACTGACTTCTACACTGCTTTTCTCAACGTATGCAAAAGCCATGTGCAGTTTTCATTAATGAAAAAAAGTCTTTGGTTAGTTGATGTGGAGTTGTGTTGATAAAAAACAGTTCTTGCCAAAGTGGGTGACATGACTCCCTGGGGTTCAGGCAAAGTCCCCTCAGACTGATCATTAATTGTTTAGCTAATGTGCTTTAACCATATTAAAGAAACATACGAAGACAAAAGGGGGGATAAAAACAAATAAAAAATGACCACATTAAAAACACAGTCATGCTGCAGCGAATTAAGTGTCAACTCATGGTTGCCGGTTGTCATAGTAACTCAACAGGCTTTCTGGCTTGGAAGTTTTTAAGGAGCTTAGCAGGCGGAAAAATGGTGATGGTCAGAGCAAGTGATGGAAAGATTTAAAACACCACAAAGACAGAGCCAGCCTGTGACTGTGACACAGCCTGAATTAAAGTTTACTAAAAACGGCTGAACAGCACTTGGCTAGCTTAATGGACGTATGTTGGCTACTTGTGGAAGAAAGCTATCCACCATCGTCTGTGGCACTGTCCATTCTTAACATATTGGATGAGAGATGAGAGAGCCAAAGTGAGTATTGTGCACATGAAAAGGAAAAATCACAGAGACCACCTGTCACTGAGATGGTGTGTGATAAAAACAACATTCATAATATTTGTGTACGCCTCGTACACCCTAAGTATAACCCACTAGCACTGAAGAAAATAAGATTATTCCAAAATGGTTAAAGTCTTTCAGCACATAATTTTTTATAAGCCATACAGCTGTATTGTAGTTTTGTTGGCTTCCATTGTGTTGGGCTCTCTTAAAAATGTTTGGGAACTGCTGCTCTAGAAATGCAGCACAGAAGTTTTGTTACATTGGATCATTGGATACACTGGATGTTACAATGGGATCCGTGCCACATCTGTTCTTAGTGCTTTTCTGTTGCAATTAAAGGCGCTGCCCCCGTTTATATTCGCTGTTACGAAAACTCCCTTTCTGAGTGCAGTTTTTTAACATGAGCTAGCGTAGGCTCTTGTGCTGAGAGGCAGGCCTTTGCCTGACTGTAAAAATAAAAGGCAGTTCTGACAGGCATAACGCGTGTTTCTATTCTACAAATGTTCCCTCAGACACCCACGTTTTCCCTGGGTAGTGGCACTCGGTATTCACGGCAGCGGGAAGCCTGTCGGTGGTATTTACACACATAACTGGGGTGAAAAGAAATAGATTTCACAATCAGGTGCAGCAGTTCATAGCAGCTAGTATCAAGATGCCATCAGAATCCGGAAACCGCAGCCCTTTGTGATGGTCTCTGGTGAGATATCAGGTAGGTCCCAATAGAGGATGAATAATCAGTTAATTCATTGAAGTGGTGCAAAATTACCTGCGTATTTGAAGCTGTATGAAACTTGCCAACACTGCATGAAATGTGTAGCGCTCATAACTGTAGCCCAAACATGTTTATATGTCACAAATATTTTCAGTTGCTTTTCTTAATAAAAAAAAAAGGGGTGGGGGGGGGGGGGGGGTGTTAATGAGTGCCTTCAATTTTACAATATGACTAGAATCTCCACAGATCGATTCATTCATCTGTCTGTCTTGTGTTCAAGGAAAGCTTTTATGTCGCCTCTAATTCAGCTATACTGCAGCTATCCATTTTAACACCAGAGAACTTCCTATTGGGCTATTGATCAGCTGCACTCCCAAGGGATTCGTTCCAACTCATCAGATTGATTATGTCATGGCTGTTTTGGTGAGACAGCACAGAGTTAACATGGCGTGCTAATTAAGCTGTATGAACCTACTTTATTACTCGGATGGGCTGATACCTGATATCAGACAAAGACAACTGAGATCTGTTGACTTTAAAAGGTTGTATATGAATATATTCAATAAAAAACGTCAACAATATTGTAAATAAGGTATGAACAATACATAGTCTTCAGTGTTTTTATGAATATTTAACAGTAATTAACCCCTCAAACACTGCTGCAGTTAAGCATTTATAAGAAGAGACTATAAATGATGAATAGTTTCTAAAACATTATGATGTTGTTGTACGTCAGCATGATGTATTTCTTAACATTTATAACTCCAAGAAGCCTGTGTAACTGCTGAATAATCAGTCATCCTAACAGAGTTTCAGATGACTAATTTAGTATATGACTTTTACTGTTCATATATACACACCAGCAATATTTTCCATTAAGATAAAATGTGACAATATATCAGGGGTGCACAATTAATTCTCCCAGTCCCAGTTTCTCATGTGGACCCTTGGGAAAAGTTAATTGCCCACTCCTGTTATAGCACATTCTAATGTTACTATTTTGGTGTTGTTTCTACAATGTCATAAATAGTATTGCTCCAGGTATGTCACTGCAAGAGCGGGGGGTTGACTCAAAAAGAAGTGAATACAAAAAACAAATCAATAAAATATTTGGCATTGTAGAACTGATTTATGCTTGAGTGGGAAATCTACACCGTAACCTACAGTAAGCTGTAACTAAGCAACACTGTGAAAAGGTCAGGTGGAACCATTTTCTTAAACCTAATCATAGTTTTGTTTTGTGTCTGAACATAACTGACCTGTGACTGAAAACATGAAAACATTATTAATAACACTAACAAATAAATCAATAAAAATAGTCAATTACTAAGTAAGGAAGAAATAAATAAACAAGCCACTGACATTTGGTCTCACGTGGGATTTGAACCCTTTTAGGTAAATCTCCTGTGTCTGACCCATTCGTTCAGCGAGGCCACCTCTGTTTGAGGACTGTGTCACAGATTAGACAGATAGGGATGAATGCCATAAGTAGTTTGTGAAATAATGGTAGCCAGAGGATGGAGATTTGTTGCTGACAAAAAACATAAAGTAGGCAAAGTTAGAGGCATCCGAATTAAAGATGAAAAGATGAGCAAAATCTTAGAGTAACATTGACATAAAGGATTAAAACTGAGCATGTCAGAGGGATAGCTCACTTTGGAAAGTTCAGGGACAAAGAAAACAAGTCTAAATTAATTATGTGGAAATGGAGGGGTTCATGGATGTGGTGAGAGAGGACATGCAGGTTATTGGCTGTGACAGAAACACCAACAGGACATCTTAATTGCAATGTTTGTCTGAGAGTAGCATTCATTATGATGTTATAGGAGTAGCACCAACTTCGATATTAGATACACCATCCATTCTGTACTTTACATCAAATGACACACCAATCACTGATAACTAAAGTGCATGATGACAGAATTATTTCTGTGGTTAGGCAAAACAACCATGTTAAAAACAGTCATGAAGCGGTAGGTATGTTGCTGTCAACATGCGGTCCACGATCAAGAGAGGCTTTTGATGAATGGAAATATAGAGGGTTTTAAAAAAAAAGGTGCAAACCACTGGTTGCACTACAGAACAGGACGGCTGGGTTAGACTTAACCAGAAAGGTATCTTTGGACATTTGAAACCAAAATGAACTTGTAAAAGAATTATGGGAAAAGAAAAGCATGGAAAAGGAGAGAAACAGTTTATAGATCTAAAGCACAATGTTGTCTGTCAAATATGCTGGAGGCTGTGTTATGGCAATGGGCATGTCTGGCTGCCAGTAGAACCTGTCACTAGACTCTACTGATCATGTGACTGCTGATAGAAATACCAGGATGAACTGTGAAGTGAATGCTATACTCTCTGGTCAGATTTGTGCATATAAATCCAAAATTGATCAGTCAGAACTTCACAGTGAAAATGGATAACGACCCAAAGCATCCTGCAAAAGCAAAGACAGATGTCCCATTTCTCAGGGCAAAGAAATGGGACATTTTTCAATGGCCAAATCAGTCACCCAATTTTAACCTAACAGAGCAAGTGTTTGAGTTACTGAAGACAAAATTAATGCAGAGGGACCCACAAACAAGCAGCCACTGATAGTGGCCGCTGTAAAGACAACAGTGCATCTAAGGAAACATAGCATTTGGTGATATGGGTTCTAGACTTCAGGTATTGGAAAAGTAGGTTCAAATTAAAATTATTTGTAAATGATTTAAATAGTTATTGTTACGACTGCTGTTGCAATGTTGCCTCATATGCAAATCCCAGTGTGCGGGTGCCTCTTGGTGATTGGTGGATCTAGAGGACGGACCATACGGATTGGCTAACCAGCTGGAGACGACTTATATGATGACGATGCTATGGACAGCCAGTCATTCATCCTCGGCTTATCTCAACCAGCGGACCTTTTGCAACATGCCCAATGTGGCCGCCTTATACAGGAGTATATAGGGGTGGACTGCCTTTTTGTTTGATTATAGTTTTTTCCTGTTTTTTGTAGTTAAGGAGGCAAGTTGCTGTTATTTGGTTTAACTCTTTTGAGTAGGTAAGTTTGTTAAATCCTCGAGATAGGCTCCTTTTTTTGTTGTTTTGGCGTTAGGTCCACCCCGAAGTTATAATCAGCTCCTTGTTTTGTGTCAAATAACCTAATGAATCAACTCCTTGTAAATAAATCCTTATCAAACTTTATCAGTTGTGTGATGTGGCTGGGGTCTGACGTGGATGGATCACCCTCATGTTGTCGTCTGGCCACCCCTAGACGGGCCATAACAGTTACATATTTATAATTTTATTGTTATACACATAAATGGTGATAATCTAAAAAGATTTGCTTATCCACTGCATTTTCTACTAAAAGAGTAGCCTTTATTTTGGAAATCAAAAACAATTCATATATTGGAAATGACGTGCGTTTTTCCAAATATTGTTGAGCCCCCGAAAAGGGGGGCTATGTATAAAAAAGGCTATAATTCCTGAATAGTTAATATCCAGGAGTATTATAAACTCCTTTGAAATAAAGTTGAAAGCATGAACTTCAATCGTATCTTCATTTTTGGATTTAAAATGTACTGTGTTGGCATACATAATTTTTGGTTACACTACTAAAACTCATGCCTTTGACCAATAATCTATGGACCTAACTGTACACATATTGCATTTACAGAGGCAACACAACCTGGCATGCAGGCCTGTGCCTACACTTTAGGGCATTACAGTAGAGGCCTGTGTGGACAGTCTCATCCTGGAGTACACATTTTGGTCCACAACCTGGTGAATGTTGAGGAATGATATGTATGCTGGTGTTGCTTTTCACCCGACGTGATGCCTCAGGGTAAAATGTAATCAGGTAAGGTTGATTCCTACGAATCTGTCCTAAACGCTTTTTGATCACACATCATTACCAAATATCTTTACTAATAATAACGTACCATATGCATTCAAAATAAGCAGGAGACCTTGACACAGAGAGCAACTTTCACTTTACACTGAGAAACTTTTTTGATGTTCTCATGGTGGTGGTAACCCACTTTCATTTCCAGGGCTCTGCTAATCACAAATACCATGACCTAAGCAAGTACAATCAAGTCACAAATATAAACCACCTCAACTGCATCGCAAATGTGATCCCCAGTTTAGTATGCGGTGCTACTTGTCGCAGTGTCTGAGAATGTAATTATCTCTCTGTAAAGAAGGTAAAGTGAAGCCCATGTTAGCCTGGGTGTCCTTGGCTACACTGAGCCAGAAACATAAATCTTCAGAACAGATCTCATTCTGGGTACATTCATTACACTACACATTGCACTCGACCGACAGTAAATTACATTATTATCTCCACTTAAAATTGCAGGTAGCGACAGAGAGGAAGTACTCATTCAAAAGTAAACTTCTGCATTTGGTTGGAATTTCAGCAGACCTCAGATCAGCACTAAATTGCAAAGCAGTCAAGTCTTACCACTTGAAAAGAGCCTTTGTAATCACTGTTTGTACCTGTGCGAGTGTACAAACAGACACAGATAATTGGGTGTTTCATGAGAAAGACACCATTACATTGTAATTATTTTCTTTATCTACGGCAGATCCTGTGCCTGATTCTGTGTGAGAGAGAGATCCTCGTTGTGAATCTGAGCTCTTTCTGAAACCATAGTAGAGCCACGGGCGATAGCAGAAAGCGATGAAATATGGGTAAAGCAGTGTGTGTGAATGAAATACAAATGACACTCCATTCAGCAGTACAGAGTTTGCCATAGATATACACCCAAATGAAAAAGAGCCACAATCACTTTAGGCTGAGTTTTGAGCAAACAAATTAATTATTTATGAACAATGAATATTGCATATTGCTCTCAAAATTGTTGTTGCCTCTCCTTCATAAGGCAGCAGATTTGATTTACACGGCTGAATTTTCACTTCCATGGAAGCTGAATTCTAATTACTTTTCTACGTTGAGACATCGAGCACAAAAGCCAACAAGCATGCAGTTGATATTTGTTCACAGCACGATAATAGTGTAAAATTGATTTAAAAAAAACAAAAAAACCCAACATATCTATGTAAAATATTTGCAATTCCTTTTCTTGGCCAGTAGCATATTCATGGAGCCTTCGTAGGACACCAAATAACATTTTTTTTTGTTCCTATCATCCGTGGACAATAAACAGCATTTCTCTGGCTGCATCACATCATGTTGTGTCCCTTATTTTCACCCAACATTGCCTTCTGATGTGCCCACTTTAAAAAGTAATCGAGTGGTCAAACAAAGCTTGAAACAGCCGCTGTGTAACCGTTGGCTTTTTCTATTTTGCAGTATGGTTCACATGTAGGGTAATAATGACTATGCCATCTGCTTACTCGGTTGTCCTTTAAAATGTCTTCTTTTGCTATTGGTTTACAATGAAATCATGAATTTTGTTTTGAACCTGGTGTTTCCACCTGCCCTGAATTTGCTCTGACTCCAGTGGTTGTACCTCATAACGTCACATCAAAATATTAGGCACAGAAGCTTTTTTCACAGAATTAGTTAGATATGTTCAGCATCTGGGTTTTTAAAAATTCAGATTGCAGTATTTTATATAGCATCAAAACTCATATGAATTGCCCTTTTGTCGTTTTATGTGGAAAATTCATCTTCTCTTACTTATTTCTCTTCCTTCTCTCTACTTATTCAGGGTCATGAAGGCAAGCCGTCTACTGTGCATTTATCAAAATGTAGTGTCCACTTTGAGCAGATGATAAAACATATAGGCATTCAGACAACAAATTTACAACAAAAGGCAATTTAGTCTTCACAATTTCACCTAACCTCAGTATTTCTGGACTGTGGGAGGAAAATTGTGAAGACTCAGTCTGCACACACAAATACTTGGAGAATAGGTGTACTCAAACAGTAGGGCTTCATAGCCAAGCAGTTCAATATGATGACTGTATAGTGTAAACATATTTTATGCCAAATAGTCAGTTAAACTGATATGTTCAGATAGATCTAAGTTATAAAAGTAAAATCCAAGCTAAATTTAAAGTTACTTTAATTTACACTTAGTCAAATATGCAGTATCCAAACATTTATTAGAACATGCAAGGATACATGGGAATACAGTATATAACGCAAAAACTGTCACGGTTCTGGGTCTTTGTGACCCAGCATTTTGAGTTCTTGTGTTTTGGTATTATTTTATATTATGGTTTTTGTTCTGGGTTGTGCTCTTTTGATTATTGTGATTTCTAGCTTTTAGGTTTAGTTCTGCCCTTGTGTTTATTCTCTTGTTCCCCAGTCAGTCATGTCTCATGTCACTCTGGTCCCTGTACTCTGTGTTCCCTCTGTTCTCTGTTGGTGTTCTGTCAGTGTATGTTTCCTGTTTTACTTTGAAGGTCTTATCTCATGTTAGTGTATTCTGTTTTACTTCCTTGTCTTGTCTTGCCTAATAAGTTCCAGCTGTGTGTCCACCTGTTCCTCATTTCCTCATGTCCCTGCAAGTGTATTTTAGTCCCTGTCAGTCCGTACTTGTTGTTGCGTCGTTAACGTCGATTCGTCCCCATCCTGTGTGTTTCCTGTGTTTCCCCGTGAGAGTGCAGTTGGCATTTCCCAGTTTAGTTTGTGTTGCTTTGTATCACTTGTTTGCCTGCAATAAAGCAGTGGATTTGAGTTCACGTTTTGCCTCTGAGTCCTGTGTTTGGGTCCTCTTCTCCCGCCTGTACACAGCGATCCATGACAGAAACAGAGTTTTTAACTATTATAACAAGCTTGAAAGTCAATATTTGGTATGATAACCTTTATTCTTTAAGAAGAGTTTTAGTTATTTCTTTAAGTAGTCTTCAGGAATAGTTCTCCAGGCTTCTTGAAGGACATTCAAAGCTCTTCTCTGGATGTTGGCTGCCTTTTGTTCTGTTCTGATCCTTCACTACTTCAAATATGTTGATGGTGGTGATGGTACTTTTTTGTGTTCATAATTCCATCAATTTTACTTTTTTTTTTTTTTAACCCCGCTGGCTGATATGCAGCACCAAACCATGACAGAGCCCCCACCATGCTTAAGAGATGTCTGCAGACACTCAGTGTTGTACCTCAGTCCTGATCTCCTCTGTACAAAAATGTCTCATCACTCCATAAGACTATTGCCACTGATTTGTAGTCAAGTTCTTGTGTAATTAGGCATACCTTTCTTCCTGTTTATCTTCATTAAGAATGGCTTCTTGACAGCCACCCTTCCACTGAGACCATTTCTGATGAGGCTTCAGCAAACAGCAGATGCCTTGACGGAAGGGTGAGATGGATTTCTCCTGTGTCAGGTTTTGCTGGAGTTTTCTTTACTGATTGTTAAAGAAATGAGTTTCAGATAAGATCCAGATCAATTTTTAGGCCAACCACCTCTTCTTTTGTCATCCACTTATCCAGTCTTCTCACATCTGTAAAGACACAATGCAATGATATGCATTATAATGATATGAAACGTTTTTGGCCAATAGCTCGCTTAAGGAATCACCTTGTTGGTGCAAAAATACTATGTTAGGCCTCTCAATCTGTGTTATCTTTTATCTTAGATTTAACAGAGACAAAAGAAATGGGAAAATTTTTTATATTTTCACAGCAGTCTGCTAGCAACAAAGTGCCTGAACTTTCAATTTAAATAGAGTTCTTTGGAAAGTTGTTTGCCTTTTTTATACTTGATTGATTCATAAGTCAGTGTTAAGTGGCTTCACACACACACACACACACACTCACTCACTCACTCACTCACTCACTCACCACTCACACACACACACACACACACACACACACACACACACACACACACACACACACACACACACACACACACACACCTCTGAAAATGGTCAGCTACAAGGACTGGACCAAAAATGAATGAAAAAGCAGCCAATCGCCGAAGAAAAACTCAAGACCTCTTTAAGAAATTACAAAATACAAAGAAATGAGGGCTGACTTAAGACTATAGCACAGTGCTGGGTATATCACTTTAACCAGAATACAGATCTGCTAATATTCAGTCTTACTTTGTTTCTGCTCCATGTGAATCAAGGTCAGCCTTTCTTCTGTTCAGAGGGTGGGGATAGTCCTTAGATTGTTTATAATAATCAGTGTCAAAAGAATGACATAACATGAATTCATGTACGACAAGTAATACAATTCACATTGGTCCTCCAGCCATACACTCGCTTGCATTATGTGTATAGCCAGAGGCATTTTTTTTTTTTTCTGGTAAAAGAGATTGAGAGCAGCCATTGATTTCAGTGTAATTGTGCAACCTTAAATGTTCATTTTTAGAACAGAGGGCACAGACCACTGATGTGTTCAGAAAATAAGACAGAGGGTGAATATTTCCACTTCTTACTTCCATAATTGCACAATTGCAGTAAAGAGCAAGCTTTTCAGCATCCAGCTATGAGTCATCAGCCACTTCCAGTAGTGGACAAATAGATCTGAATCTGAAGAATAAGCTTCTTGGATGCATTTGCATTTATCTTTTTGAAATCAGATAGTTACTCAAGTGAAAATAGGATCTTTGGCTTGCATTGTTTGTGTAAATGTGACTCCTTAACTGTTTCTGTTCAGCCCAAACAGCCAGTGTGGAAATATGTTAGCTGCAAGCTAGCTAGAAAAAGAAGCACCCACCCAAGAGTCATCTCGACTCTCATGTTTATAAAGAAGATTCATTAAAAGAAAAAAAAAGGGTAAAAAAAAGGCCCAGGATGAACACATCTTTGCTCAAGCAGAAATATTTTTCAAGTTGCACAGAGGCATCTTCACCTCAGTATGCACTGACTTGGGGTGTCTGCATCTAATCATGCCCACTTGTGTTTTTCTGTTGACTTTGATTCAACAGAAAAATACAAATAAAAATTGTATGTTCCACCTTAAAATGAGCTTTGTATTCTTTCCAAACACTTTGCAAGCATACATTAATCGATTTTCCCAGCCATGTGGGATCAGTGCCTGAAATTGAAAGCCAAAACTGTTGAACTGTTGAACAAAGCAAAAAACTGTCAGTGATATATGCATCCTGAGAACAGTGTGCTTTCAAAATTATATTTCATTTGAAGCTGGTCTTGTGTGAAATGTAAGTCCAATGGACTACACACTATTCTTGAACTTTTACCTGAGACTTCCTTCACTGTTAACATACAATTAATGAGAGCTGCTTTCTTTTTCAAAAATTAGTAAGAAAGTGAATGAATATAAAAGCTTCCTTTTTCCACCCTTCTCATTCTTTTTCTCATTCACAACTTGTTCTGGGATCAGCGGGAAGTGCTAGACGCTAACATACTAAGCCTGTCTTCACAGTCAAACATTTCTAGAGAAAAGGTGTAACAGTAGCAGCCAAAATTCATCCAGGAGCACACAGCCTGGGGGAATGATTGGACTTGCTACGTGTCATGAAATGTTAGCAGTGTGATAGCACTTCTTTATGATGGGTGAAAGGATATGCATTTGGCCCGGTTCTTTTGTAACACGCGTTGCGGTTTTAACCACTGAACTGCAGTGTCAGTGCTTCGACAATACCTTTGTTCTTTGCACACACTGTCGTCATGAATACTGCAACGCTCACGCAGTTCAGCGATGCTCTTAGCCAAATCCTTGGTGCATGAATTTCAATCAGAGAAAGTTGCAACACACTGGTAATAATAATTTCTGAATGCTAATTATAACTACAAATCCATGTTTCAATAATAAATAACACAGTATAATGTTACTTTCATGCTACTTCTTTTTTTTTTTTTTTTTTTTTTTTTTTTAAATACGCTATTCTTTTTTTGTCTTTTCAGAACTATTCAACCCTACCTTCAGCTAAATGTGCTTTTGGGGAAGTGATATGAGCTGACTTCGATGTGCTCTGCCAACATTTCAAATATTCATAATGTGATATGATGTTGTAAACTCCTCAGTAACACACTACTGGCTTTCCAAGGTTGTTAAAAACCTCATAACAGAGGATCATCTGTTAGACCTCATCTGGAAATTTAAATCTTCATCTAAAACATCCTTGGGATCCTTGGAGCATAAGTGGATATTAGTAGCTGATGATGAAAGGAAGTAATATTTAATTAAATGTCAAGCTCTGTCCATTCTACTTGTTTCCCTCCCGAAGTACTATTTAGAGTCGCTGATGTACTATGCATTGCTGTAGCTGAATTTATACTCGCCAGTAGATGTTGTGGGTCAATTATACATTGAATCATCACAGGAAACCCATGATGAAATTAGATTTAATCTCTCTGAGGTGCTAATGCAAATTGTATTTAAGATCAAGCTTGTGTTGCTCTTCACATTGCTTTGCTTGAATTAGTCTGGATTTATGCAAATGTACTGCACAACATGGATGTTTTAAGTAGGCTTCATTAACTAAAATTGTAGGTGGGAAGGTAGAAGATTTCAGTCATCTCTGTCTTTCCTCCGTGAGCATGTACTTATTTCATATCATCCTTTATCACATTTTCCGGCTGTCATTTAATTGCGTGGCAGGCATCCAACACTGTCGACTCACACATTGCTAATAGAGGTAAAATGAGAGCAGGCTCCAGGGGCTGTGAAAAGGGGATATAAATGCAAAAGTTTTTTACAGTGTTAGATTTGGCGGTTTGACAGCCTGCACTATAATCATGAGTAACTTCAAATAGTAATAGCTTTGATTTCTTTTAAAGCAGGAATTGCAAACAGGGGAATGTGTGCCTTCACTCCGCTTTAATCAGTATGGGAATAGCTGAGCACAAGTCATGAAAATAAATGAATAGCGGCACATGATGGCCTTACAATGCACCCCCCCCCATGTAAATACTGTACATTGTACTGCATGTGCAGATGCTTGTGCAGACGCTTGCTTAGGAGTGTAGTTTTCTCTAGTTCGTCAATGTCAGAGAGGTCGGGAGGCTTGGTGTCTGGGGTATGTGCACCGACATGATGGGTATGTCTCCTGAGAGCAGAGCCAAGCAGAACTGTGATATGTGGAGGGGGGCCTAATTATTGCGTGATACGGGTTCAATGTGCTTCTCTCAGCGCTGCTGACCGAACACTTCTAATGGGACAAGCAGGTGTGAAAGAACATGAGGAAAGTCAAGGAGGGCTGGTTAATAAATAGATAATTACATCAGTTCACTCCTCCTCTTCTCTGTCTGATTAAAGCCTACTGAGGCAGGTCTTCGTTAATGAGTAGAAGCAGCTTTGTTCTCGCTGCTGGAAGATGACTGCCTTGACACCTCGATGTGTTTTACTTGTACAAGAATTCGGATTGTTTCGTCGTTATCGGAAGTAGTTCTCAAAACGGTGTCTTGTTGGAAGTGCTCTGACATGTTAGAGCGACCCCAGATGAGAGAATGGGTAAAGGAAACAGTCTGCAATGAGTTACCCTCACTGTCTGCATACAAATCGGGCAGAGCGACGATGAGGCCGACAACAGATTTAACATCTCAGTGAGCTGTTGAGGATGCTGCAAGCTGGCAGCTCCCACCTTCTCTCGCTCCGCTTTTACGTCCTGTATTCACTCAACCAGCCTCCCTGGTGATGATGGTAGCTGTGGTTGAGCGGAGGTGGCAGCAGCAGGCCAGCTGGCATCCCGTTGGAAAGGCAGGTTGGGAGGGTAGCCAGCACGAATTGTCAGAAGCCTGCCAGGGATGCCAAGGAGCCGGGTGCTCTTCCTTCTTCTCAGCAAGATGCTGTAACAGGGAACACACATGGATACCCATAGAAAAAAAATGTCAGAATGTAAAATTTTTATAGATTAAACTCCATTTCTTATTCTGTAATCTTCTGTTTAAGCATGTATGTAGCATATATGAGGACTCTCAAGCCTAGAAGCATCCATATATTGGGGACAGTAGAGAAATCTGTTTGTTTCAGTAGCATTTCTCTGATCAGTAGTTATACTTCTGTATGCAAATTTCATTTTCTTCTCAGTGATTTTCACATCTCTAAACTTGACTTTAGGGAACTGTGAAAGTTTACTGGTGACCCATTACAAATCTGGAGAATAGTGTGGAGTGCAAAACAAAATTATTTTAATTGTGTTGCACAAACTAAACTGATGCAACCTTGATCTGTCAACTAAACAGCAATACTAGTGGAACCGCATAAAAATTAAACAGAAAGTGAACTGGCTCTACAACAAAAACTTTGTTTGTTTCGCTATTTGAGGTTATTTAGTACTCTAAACCTTAATCCAATTTTAAATAGATCCCTGTTAGCCTTGTTGCCTCATACAAAGGTGGTCCTGGGTTCAAGTCCAGTCTGGGGCCTTTTTACCTGGAGTTTGCATGTTGTCCCCGTGTCTGCGTGGGTTGTCCTTGGCTACTCCAGCTTCCTCCCACAGTCTAAAAATAAGCATGGGTTTAAGCTAATTGGTAATTTCAAATTGGGTGTGTGAATGGTCGTCTGTATGTGTTGGTCCTGCAACAGTTTGTTGACCTGCCCAGGGTGTACCCTAACTCTCACCCTATGACAGCTGGGATAGGCTCCAGTCTCCACCCCCACAATCTTGAATTGGATAAGTGGAAGAAAATGGATGGCTGGATCCTGGTCCACACATTAAAAGCTCGGTGAGTTACAGTATTTCTGTACAAAACCCAAGTCTTTTAGAAGTTGATGGCACATTGAACTCATGACAGATTGTATCTGTATCACTGAGTTGACTGATTTGCCTCACAGTGTGATATGAAGTTGTGTTTTTTTTTGGAGGGGTTGAAAAAAACAAAACAAAAAAACCTTTCTAATGAATCTAGACGAAGGATTATCCAGTCAACATCACATGCTGTGCAGCGAAAAGGTATGGCTACTAATTGACAAATGGTGAAACTTGCTGGACTGTTTTTACTTTGCTACATTCTGCCCCAACAAAGCTTCATAAAACCAATATGTTGGCAAGGACACATTAAGTTAATGATAGATGTATACTGGTCTTTAAGGGCTGGATAGGTGATATCAAATTGTTTCCTCCGTGGAAATTTGCTATCATGGAGAAAATGTCAGAAGCCGGAAAGTGACCGAAACAAGCTGACAGTCCTGCCTGATATCAGGTAATGTAAGCCAGGGCTTTTATTTCATCTTTAAAAATATATTACTTTCAAGGCCTTGTGAGAAACTTGTGAGAAAAGACAGGACTTCATGTTTGAATTTAAGTTAAACTTAGTGAGTGCAGAGGCCACACAAGTGCACCAATTTCCCCATTTGATTAAACTTGTTGTTTCTGATTAAAGGTTGTCATTTGTCAGTTTCAACTAATTAGGCCAAAATCCACGAGGGCTTTTCAACTCTCACCCTTTGTTTTTGTTTTCCATCCCTTTGCTCGCACAGATGCTCTCCTCCTGTCTCGCCAATCTGTCTGTCTGTCCACTGTTTGTCAGTCTGTTCCTGTCTGTCTACACCCGTCTCTCAGTCTCTCTCTCCACCCATTAACAGAGTTCTGTGTAGTGAGGCTCAGCGGACATTACATGCGCCATCTATTTGCCAGATGTTATTGCTTACACGGTGGCGATTTCATAAGGTGCTGTGACAATTTCATTAACTTGGAGGAAATCAGACTCTCTTTCTCAGAGAGGGGGAAAATGCAGAGGCGAAGGGGGTTCGGGATCTGAAACGCTGCTGGATTAGCAAGATGGAGGAGAAATACATCACCAAGGAATTACCGAGCACAATAGACACGGCAGAACCATTCTCCTCAGTTTTAATGAGATATGCTCAGCTCATGGTACCTGCTCACCTGGGCTGTAGGTAAATGAAAATGCTCCGGTGTGGCATGCTGAATTGTTACTGACAAGAGCCTTGATCTGTTAGCGATGTGGCTGATTCTCCTATCTTCGCCAGTATGAATTTAAATTTTCAAATTGAGAGACATGGAACGATATCAGACATATCCCATTTCAGGAACATATTGTGCTCTGAGCGTAAGCTCACTGTAGGGATTGCAGAGGAGAAAAAATATGCTGGGTTGTGCTGGAGCTCCACAGTTGCATGGTTAATGGGGCTTCATTGAAAGCAGAAGATGAGGGGTGATAGGCCTCCCTGATCACATTAGTCACATATCGATTTTGCCCCTCTATCTCCTCAGTAAAGGTGAACACACAAGACATAATCCTGTTAGCAGCTCTATTCCAGACTACTCCCCCAGATGGAAGGGTATCTATGATAAGTTTTTGTATCTATTTACATCTGAGGTGTCGCTGGAAGAGGTGCTTACAAGTTAAATTGACAATCTACTGCTCTCTTCTTGTGAAGCTCAGAAATGCAAAAAATAAGCTGTTGTCTCTGTGTCTTTTTCACTTTGGAAGGCTATACCTTATCTATACGCACACATACTCACACAAAAATATACACACCAAAGTTATTACACACGCACATACTCAACTGTTCCTGACTATAGCGTGCGATTTCTGTAACAGATGAAGAGATAAACAGGATTCGTCCAAAGGCACAACTCTTAAACTCGGTGTCCAGTGATGCATAATTCATTGCTGATCAAATTTGACAGGTTCTTATCTTCCTGTTTGGGATTTGCTGTGGAACAATGCGGCGTCTTTCAAGGCTGCATCGTCTTTGGCTGCGCTGTGAGTGCAAGCAGTCTAATTTCCATTTTTGCAGTCGTTCCACATTAGCATAGAGTCCTCCACGCAGTATTGGGTGAGTGGGTGGAGGGGGACAACTGGGGTCCTAATCAGATAGGATTAAAGACGAGAGTCTGCTGGAGCAGAACAGATTTAGGGAGAGACAGGGAGCGATAGCAAGGAGCAGAGAGGACCAGAAAAAGAGGTGTAAAAAAATGAAAAGAAGGAGTAGTTTGACCATGAAACATGAGTCTTCCACATAGTGCATAGTTTCTCTGCAGTACATTCAAACCAATTATTAGATGGCATTTGAGTCATGTCTTTTACCTTTGGATTTTTCTTTATTGCTAACATCAGTACTTCATGATCACCCACTATGTTGGTTCATGTAAGCTCTGGAAACTCAAAGTGTCCAGGAGGTTATTCTACTCACGTAATTTAACATAGTTGTGCTTAGTACAATGTCATTTTGCCCTTGCAAGGTACATCAGCAAAATTGATGGTATTTCTCCTGCAACTGAAAAAAAAAAAATGGATAGGCCATTTAGGTCGCAGTCATACAATGAAAATGTATTGTCAGACACAGATATTTTATAGCGTTCAAAGTCAATGTACTGTACAGTGCCAGACAGATGAGTTTTCACACTCAGGTTGACTGACTCAGACACTTGCAATCATACAGGCCTGAAACGGGGCCTTTGAGATGAATAGCTCCCAATCTAACAGATAATTCAGTTTGTTTTTTTCTTTTCTTGTTAGTCTTGTTTTCCTGCTAATTCAGTTTGAATGTCGTGTAACAAATTTACATTTATGAATTTACATTTGAAAATGAAACTTCCTATAAATCGGCAAATGTGCAGGCACTCGTAACAAAAATTCAGGTCTGTTGACCAAACAAAAGCAGCATGTGAACATATTTTAGCTATTGCATCATGATATATATATCAGAGAATATCATAGTATATTCAATTAACATGCAAAAGACTCATGGTTGGAGACAGAAGTCCCTGTGAGAGCTGCGTCAAGGAAGGGCATCCAGTGTAAAAATAAGCCCAATTAAACACAAAATCCGTGCATTGTGGTGACCTGTTGTGAATAAGGGAGCAGTGACAAAAATACTAACAATGATAAGGCTGGTTTAAACAAGAACAACAACTACGCCCCTTCCTTCTCCCATCCCAAATTAGGAAGCATTTAATTTTCATTAATATGGAGAAAAGCTTAACAAATGACAATATCTAAATCAACATGAGTTTCTTCTGAAAATGTTATCTTTTAAATACATCTTGTTGGCTTTCATCAACAGATGTACAGTAGTTGTTCACTTAATGGTAAGAAATCCAGCTTCTATCACATGGTTTGTGTATTGAGTCATATGGAGGGGTGATGACCCCTGTCTCTGTTAAAGGATGACACGCTGACGCCTACCGAGTCGATGCTGTGCTCATTCAGGTGAAGATTTGTGTGCAATGCTTCTCAATGAATTTGTGTTTCAATCCGAATGTATTAAGCGTATGCTCTACAAGGACATCAGACCATTTTGTAGTCAGCTCCTGGTCTGAGTCCGACATGGACACACAATCTGCAAGTGAAGGGGAGCCCACTGGTAGGAGTTGTAGAAGTTCTTATAAAAGCGTTAAAGTGATTGTTCTCATTTTAAGTATAATTATATTAACATGCCCATGAAAGAATGGAGCGTGCAGAGGAGGATTGTTTGCATGTATGTCTCTGTGGTTGATGGTGGAGAGTTGATATCCACATTTTAAGCCTGACATCATTAGTCATATCTGGCTCCAAACACTTCCTTCCATTTTTAAAAATGCAGAGGCTCCACTGAGAGTTAGAAATGGTCCAAATTTGTAGAGCTAAAATAAAATAATAATTGTGGTGATTCTTCAGTTTAATATTCAGACATGCATACAAGAAGAAGTTAACAGAAAGCTAGCAAGCCAGTTTTAAATGTGATATAGCATATTTTTAATTTTAATTATGTTTTTTAATTTCTAAATAACTTAAATTGTTCAGACTACTCTAACTCTGGATGTAAAAAACAGGCAGGAAAAACAAATAGCAGAAAGATTTGGAGGGTTTGAAGTGTAATGACATATCACCTGACGGCTAGCTACAGAGCAATGGCTTGGCTAATGGTAACACCTTAGCAAATGGAAAATGTAGGTTGAAGGATACATTTTTCTTTAGTGAAGGTAGAAGATAAACACCATCATATGGCTGGAAGAAGATGCCAAAAAAGGCCAAACATCACAAAATGAGGTTAGTCATTAATATGTTACTCTGTGCTTTAAATGATAGGCTAAGACAAAGTCAAGATCCTAAGCTGAATATCAAAACAGAAATCTTAGTTAGCACAAGTGTGAGTGCTTTCTGAAGCCCATAGGCTGTAATTATACTGTAAGGTTTAAAAGCTGAGCTTAAAGACGTGGAATATGTGAATAATGCTACTAAAAAAAAACAGGATCAAGCCCAAGAATGACTATTTTAGGTGTTTTTTTTTCTATTAAATTAAAACACAAAGTATTACAATGACACCCTCAATCAACCTGCAAACAAAGCGCTAACACGTCATCACTTAATAAGCAAACTGAGAAATATTCTCTGTAAATAATATATATGAAAAGAAAGATAAGAGAAGATACAAACTCTAAGAATGTCATGCCACTGAAAGACTTTAAGTGAATAAAAGTTCAATTAACTGCATGTCCACCTGCATTTTTTCAGAAAGTGTCACATTTTTGTAATCTCTTACAAAGAAAAAAAGAAAAAGAAAAAAAAGAAAAGAAGCACCATTAATGTAAAGGCCATGTGGAGATGTACCACTGTGAAGGATTTCTGCTGCAGCTTAAATGCCGTTTCATGCTGCAGTAGCATTAACAAAGACTGCCTTTTTTGAGTTCGGTGTAAACATTCAGAACAAACCGCTAAAGCTGAAAGGCAGGTGGGGAATTCAGCACAATACTTCGACTCTTTTCACATGGAGCCAATATGAAATGTGTACAAATGGTCCAATTTTGAAGTGACCCAGAGTTTAATATATATATGTATGTATGTATATATATATATATGTGTATATATATATATATATATATATATACATATATACATATATACATATTCGATAGAAATACAGGCTCAGTTCAAAACACTTCTCTCAGTATTCCTATACAATGGGAAGTGCATCGGTGTGTTCGTTTTTTTGTGTGTATGCTGATCAAATGGACAACATAATGCTGCAGGGACTGAATGGAACACGCTTGTTTGAGTGATGAATGTTAAAATTCTTGATAATAAATTGATGTCTAGTACTTTTCCAGTGGTGATTCATTGCTTTTTTTATGAGGTCAGGTTACAGCACATGGACTGAAGTGCGTCATGTAGCTGATGATGTGCTCAGCTTGCGCTCTGCTGCTGCTTCATATCTCTAGTCATGCCTAACCCAATGTGATCCCTCTCACGCTTCCTCTCACACACACACACACACACACACACACACACATACAGGAAGACATTGCTGCTAGACAAATTCACCATCCAATTATTTGTTTGTCTTTTTTTTTTAGAGAGGTGGGTGGTAACATCACAATAGCAAATTTCCAGTCAACACCCCCTTCTTTATTTAACAACTGATGGCCAAGACAGTTATTGTCCTGTTTATTTAGACGATTGTCTTCAATTCAACTAACATTACTTCACGGCTATCTTCTTGGCTTTGACCTTTATGTGTGGGAAACATAATTTTTTACATACAAACATATACAAAAACTGAACCTGAAATTTGTTAGTTAGGACAGTTTACAGCATGGATGGGCAATTAATTTTCCCAAGGGTCCTTGTGAGAAACTGGGACTGTTGTGCAGCCCTGGACCAATAAGCTGAACTCAGTTTCGCATTTCATTTTAGCTCTTTAGAAATGTATTCGTGCGGTCTTCCACAACATCTCCAAATTCTCATGTGGCCCCTTGGGAAAAATTAATTGCTCACCCCTGTTAACTGACTGTTAACTGACACACTTGAAAGACTTGAAGGAGGTGTTATATAGTGTATAGTAGGACTCATATAGTCAGCTACCTTAGCTGGCTCTTTTCAATGTGGAAGAGCAGCAACTTTACTCTGGACCCCGTCTAAATGACTGTGCCCCCAGCCCATTCATTAACAGTGACCCAGACACTCTGTTTTTTGAATATGGGGTATCAGACCCTGCACAGCTGTAGTGAGAACTTGGTTTGCATTACATTAGACTGATTCTCACTGGACATTGGATTTCACCAGGGCTGCCCTTTGCCACCAATTGTGTTCATATTTCTTTTTCATCAATACAGACTGATCTTGTTCATAACTTTTATGAGCGCAGTATCTCGCAGAAGAATTTCCAGTTTGATGGCCTCTAGATCTTGTCTCTGGTATTTGCAGATGATGTGGTCCTGTTGGCTTCATAAAGCAATGGCCTCCAGCATGCACTTGGACTGTTTACAGTCAAGTGTAATGTGGCAGGGATAGGGAATTACTACCTTCAAGCCTGAGGACACGTTTACTGATGTTTAAGTATCTCTAGGTCTTGTTCAAGTGGGGGAAGAGTGAAGAGGGAAATTGACAGGTACAAATTAGTGCAGTGATGCGGATGCTGTACTGGTCTACTGAGTGAAGAGCGAGCCGAGCATGAAGGCAGAGCCGTTGATTTAGTCAGTATACACTCATAATTTCATCCATGACCAAGTGCCTTGGGGAGTGACTGGAAAAACAAGAGTATAATTAAATGATAAACAACATGACTAAAATAGCTATTATGTTTTTCTTATTTTATTGTATTTTATTAAGTCACTTGATGACAGTGCCTGACATACAAGATCCTCAGTTCAAGACTGGGAATAGACACAAATCCATCATTTATCCAGGTCACAAGTCTGTATAAATGGATAGGCTTGTGTCAAAGAGGGCATGAAAGCTGTGGTGACCACTTGGGAAAGCAGTTGAAACTACCTTAAATTTCTGTTTGTGATACCTTTCTTTAATCGAGATCAAAAAAGGCATTATTTTCAAATGTGTGTGCGTATGTATGTGTTTGTGCATGAGAGAGAAAGCTGTGTGAACATTTGTTTAACTAATAACTTCTGTTTTTCTCTACAAGGCATAAAAATATTGTATGTATTTTATGCACACAAACAAAGGATTAAAAAGGATATCAGTCACATGTGAACATAACTCACTGTGTCTTTGTGTTGACGAATGCTGCGTCTTTGCACTTTGTAATATTTATAGCTCTATCAAACAATAAGAATTGACAGGTAAACACTGGAAATTATATCGGTGTTAAAAAAACAACATAAACATATACAGAAATAGGAAACTATAAGCAAGCAAACTAGCAATACTTCAGTAGAAGGAACTGTAATTTATTACTAAAGGAAACATTTGTTAGTGTGGTAGTTCAGCAGCTTTTGCAAAATCCATCTTATACATCAAGATGTGGTTCTGTATTTCAGTGCTGTTCCCTTTGCAATGGCTCAGACTTTTTGTAACACACAAGAGACTGAACACAAAGAGCTAAAGTATGCTCAAAGTTGATCAAAAAGGTTATTTGCCAGTAAATCAAAATGTTGAGACTAATCTACCAGCAGACTCCATGGCCGCTTTTATCTTTAAAGGCTGAATCTGAGGGTTTGATCAGGTTCTTACAGACTTGTACTTCAATGTGCACAATAAATTTGACCATTAATAATGCAAGTGTTTTCAAATATGACCTTTTTCAATTAACTTTCAAATTCTGCCAACTAATAAATCCATTTTCCAAGAATCTAAAATTGTGACACTTCTATTGAAAATAACTGAAAAAAACAAAAGAAAAAACATGCTAATTCGGTGATTGAATTAGTGTTAGTCGATATACAAAAATCTGTCAAAAACAACCCCTGGGTTTTAAAACATATAATTGGTTTTGCAAAATTCAACCAAGCTTTGTCATGAAATGTTCTTGCACATGTAACAGCTCATACGTATGTCCTTATTTATAGATCTAGACACCACCACTGGACAAGAATATTCTGATTATTTTACAGACCAACTGTACAATATGTTCAGGTATGTTTAAGGAGACAGCAGTGTGTAGATTCTATCAACTTCAAGGTCACAGTATTCTCTGAGAAACAGCAGAAAAAAAATGTAAGGACAATTGAAGTTGGTATAATGCACACAGCTATAATCGTGTCGCACCACAAGCAAAGACTTGCCCTGTAGGCAAAGACTCCATCTTTGCCTGGCGAGATAATCCCATGGAGGGTATTGGTATTCATCAGATTGAAAAAGACAAGACTTCACTCTGCTTTCCATCATGGTATCTCTAACTGGGAGCTTCAGTTCGACGTACCCGCCGCTGGAGGCAAAAAAAGTCTTTTCAACTTTTAAGTCAACTTTGCTCTTGCAAAGGGATCTAAATTAACATTGCTTTGTGAGGCATAAGGCATGTGGATTTGAACAGGGATTTATGATGAGCGCAGCACACAGTGAAGTTATCAGTACAGAAGCCTTTTTTTACAGGAGACTTTGCAAGTCTGAGACATTACAGGCAGGTGAAAACCTATTTCTTGTGACATTAACTTTGAGAAATACTGTAGAAATTCCAGCTCCACAATAAGTGAGGCTTCATCTTAGCAGGGAGTTCAAGTTTAGTGACCGGTACTTTTAATGCAGTGACAGCAGCAATATAATGAGTCCTGAAGTTTGCTGATTCTTCTTTATGCACCCCTCACAGGAAATCACCAAAACTCTAGCTGCTCATTATCCACGTGGCTGGATATAAAATTGTCGGCGTTGATATGAGTTTTAGGTGTGCTGGAATATACACTAAAATGCATGCATAAGTGAGCGCGCACGCACACACACACACGCACTAATACACCTCACTTCTCTACCCACTCTTTTCCATCTTATACATTTCCAGCATGACTGAGCTTACCACATTCCCCCACAGAGCCCTTCTCCAAACTTGCAGAGTGCTCGAGCAAACACTGTGTACTGGGCCAATTAAAACTCCTGTGGTGTGGGCGAGAGGGAATGGCAGCATGGGATGGATAGATGGGGCATAACGACCCATTTAGGTAATGACCATCTTTCCCCTCTCCCTCCCTTTTCCCCACCTATAAG
The DNA here is from genome assembly GCF_013358895.1 of Oreochromis aureus. NCBI lineage: Eukaryota > Metazoa > Chordata > Actinopteri > Cichliformes > Cichlidae > Oreochromis > Oreochromis aureus. Next base: position 5,347,623 of record NC_052956.1, read on the forward strand.
CCCTTCAACTCCTTCACTCTATTGTATCTCCACACTTCCCCTTCTCTTCGTTCTCTCCTCCTCTCTTCATGTTGATTGTCTGTCACTCCCTCTGTGCTCCTGGGAGCAGCTAATTGCACCTCTTGCACTCCCCCGCTTACCCCTTGTGTGATAGGATGCCGATTGTGGCAGATACTTACCTTAAGAGATCAATGGTGCGAGTTGCTAAACAGCTCTGCGCAGTGCTGGCTGCCACGATGTTGGCTGTGGTCGATGCGCGTTTTGCGGCCCGTTGTTGTTTTGAATTTCAAGAGACTTTTAGCACACGCATCACACGGCCCTCATCTTTGTTAGCTGAAGTGTGCTGTAAGGTAGAAAGCGTGCGTGGCAGCAGGATTTCAAATTAATACCGTCGCTGCCGGTAATGAAGCCATCAAAAATGAAACGAGCTACGTCAGCCCAAAGGGATTAAGAAAAAATGTTTTATTTTCTTTCCCTGTGTGCACAATACTTTAGTTGAAAGTTCAAGGCTTTCGCTTGCTGTCTTCTCTCATGTGTCGCTGTCAGGTATCATTACGGTTCCAGTTGACAGTGTTACTGTGCGCTCCAGAATAAACTGTGAGTCGGCATAAAGGAATAATGACAGAATGTGACAAATTATCACTCACAACTTGTCAATCATACACACCCGGGGGTTGTTTGTTGTGACACAAATAGCAGCAGTAAACTTAGTCACAGGGAAGATGACATTTGCAAAGGTTTGGGTTACATCCTCTGTATGCAAGGATCTGTTTTTGTTCAACAGCCTGCTACACCAGCAGTCCTTTGTGTATTAAACATGGTGGAAGTACTCTCTCACAAGAATGAGGCCTGGATTCACACAAAAGAAAGCAGATTCGTTATAATGGTGGCTTGCTATCACTTATTCACTCCTGTATGGTGAGACATATTTGTCTTCATGCAAGCAAACACTGCCAATGATTAAATGCACAATTACTAAAGGGTATTCTATTTGTATCCTCCAAGTCTTTATTTTGGCAAAATGACTGCTTCGAGTCTCCTCCTGGCGCATTGCTGAAAGACAAAATACCTTTTTGGAGTTAAACACATTGCATGTTGTGAACGAGCTGTCGCAACTGATCTGCTAAAGTGATTAGAGAGTAATACCCCACAGCGCTGAACATTAATGCTGAACAAGAAAATGAACAGGAAGATGTTTTTTTTAAAGTAGGATGATGTTTGGCAAAAAGCTTTGACATGTGACACACACACACGCACACACAAAAACCCCAACAGGATGAAAACAAATGTCCTTTAAAACAAAATGGTTTTTTAACATCATCGCTGGCTTTAAAACTACAGCAAATTGAAAATGATCATAGGAAAGACATGCTCCTCTACCTCTGTCTGTTCTCTTTTGCACTGTGATCTTGGCTGGCATTATCAATGCCTAATTACGCTTTAAGTTTCTCATCAATTTCAAATCTAATCAAGTAGAAAATTAATATTTCAAAATCATATTTTCTGAGCAATATTCAACTCTATTCATGTCTGCTAATGAGAGAGGCTTAGACACACTCGACAGGCTGATGCACTCTTTAATTATCCCCTTTTTGCCTTCTCTCCACATTACAAAGGACAGCTTCACTGGCCAGTTCCTTTTGACCACAACACTGAGCTCAATACATTTGTAGCTACATTAGAAATTTAATATTGCTTTACACACACACACACACACACACACACACACACACACACACACACACACACACACACACACACATTTATATTTATATAAACTGCATTTTGTGTTTACTTGGCTTATCCATCCATCCATCCATCCACCCGCTTCTCCTTTTCAGGGTCGCGGAGCCTATCCCAGCTGTCATAGGGTGAGAGGCGGGGTACACCTTGGACAGGTCGCAGGTCTGTTGCAGGGCTAACACACAGAGACAGACAACCATTCACACTCACATTCACACCTACTTGGCTTATCTTTAACTAATATTAGAATTTCTTTGATAATATGATAGATGTAGTAGTTAAAAATATGCCCCCAAAAATTAATAAACCAGGAAGGGAGTAAATACTTTTTTACACCACTTCATGTGTTTTGTAGATGACTTCCTGTGGTTCCTAAACCTTTCCACTTTGCAGTAATACCCCTTCAGTAGGATACCGTGGGGGGAAGAAAGTTCAAGAAGTGAACTGATAATTGTGGAATTCTATTACATTACTTTGCTAAAATTCATTAGAAAAACCTTTAGAAAACCCCTTTTTTTCCCACAATTGTTTGTGAAGCTAGATTGCATGGATAGGTGCCTGATTTTATACACGTGTGGCAATGGGACTGAAAACAGCTGAGATGAAAGTTTCAGAGGTGTAGCCCAATACTTTTGTCCAAATAGTGTATAAGAACAAATACAACTGCATCTTTGTGTGTGTTTCTAAAAAGGAAATAAGCTTCACATTAGAAATGTTTTGAATAATTATCCACCAGTCTTGGAACTCAAATCTGATTCTGACTAGGACCATTACCCCGACTGAAAGGTCTGTCCATCCATCTATGTGTCCGTCCATCCATCCAGCCATCCATTTAACTAACCATTTGTCTAACTAGGGTTGGGGGTGGGCTGGAGCTTATTACATCTGATGTGGTGTACACTCTGGTCGGGTCACCAGTCCATCACACAGCTAACACAGAGAAACAGTCAGTCTGACTGATTTAGAACCACCAATTAGACTAACATGCACTTTGGTCTTTGTTGGTTGACCACTCTGGGGGAAACAAATAATGGTCTTACATTTTCTCTCTTTGTACATAGTTTCTCTGGCTGTTAGTGGAGTAACTTTTTATAGCCCGATCTCACACTGGTTATGCAATGATACCCACATACAGTCTGATATCTTGATGTCCAGAACCATACATTGTAAGGAAAGGAGTTTCATGGTTCTCTGTATTTAAAATAAGTGTTAGCATTCTGGTAGCCAGAATATTTTTAACGAGCATTGGCACTGAGTTGTTGTCATTAACTTATCCATCAAATAAATTATATTTTTGTATATTTTTTGTTTTAAAAATAAAACCAAGGTGACCAACCACACCTTGTGATCCCAATAACTAAACACAAATGAAGTCAAATTAACTGATCAGCTCAAGACTTTGCCACTCACAGAAATGTGACATGAGATGTTTTTTTTTCAGTTTTCCAGATACAGATGTAACTTGGGTGGACCACCCAGATACATTGATGGCCACCCAAGAAATCTGGCAGTTTTGATATTATGATCTGTCTGAGATGACAATGGTATGGATTTAATACTGGAAAATCCCCCCACTCTTCTGAAAGTACAGTCACTACCAGCTGGATTTGGTCCTTCATGTCCAGTGTTTCCCTACAGGCAGGCTGCTCAGTTTGCTTATGTGGTAGTCCTTGTCTCAAACGTCTTCTACCATGACTGGGTGGACTCCACTGTCTCGGCAAATGTACTACTCGTTCAGCTCTGGGGATCAGAATGGGAATCGGTTAAAGGGCCACTTGAACCAGAAGCCCTTTGGTGTCCTGTGCAGTACAAAACAAGGACTACTGTCATGCAGTCCAAGACAGCAGAGTTGGAGTCCATCCAGTCCAGGTACAAGACACTTGAGAAAGCTGAATAACATTGAGAACCACCGCAACAACAACTCAGATAACCTGCCTGTAAGGAAACATCAGATGTAATCCAAGACAGTTGAGCTGGAGTCTGTCAGACTTTTAGAAATATTTACCAGACGTCTGCATTCTATCTGGTATCAGTGCAATAATCACTGGTATTATGCTTATTTAATTTCCCCAATTATAAAAGGTCTGTGGTCTGATTACTGGCACTGCTACCTTTGAAGTGATTTTAATTTGCCGTTTTAAAGAAAATATAATTAATCTTATTCTAAATAGCAGTACAAGAGAGTTGATTTCACCCCCTTCAACCTTTACGACCAACTAACTTTGTTGTTCAGCTGTTCAAAAGGTCGTGTTCTATTAATGAGAAGAACAACAAAGTGCATCTAAAAGTGCTCCGTGCCCTTTCAATGATACAAGTGAGCTAAATGGCCAAATACATGGTGGTCACCTTGTGAGGGTTTGCTGACAATGAAGTTCGCACCGCATTTAATAGGTACAAGCCTTGAATATACATGGGGTTCTTACAGACACAGACACACTCAAAAACTTTTTTTTTTTGCATTGCTAGCACTACACTGTTGACAAATTGTGTTTGAAGAAGATATTTCTAGCTGTTTGGAAGTATAAAGTCCTTCAGTAGAAACATTTATCTTGTACAGCATCAGCTAGGTGACAATGAGCAGAATTTTAATTAGTGGCAAAATTTCAGAACCTGGGAATCAGGACCTCCTTTTAACAGGTAATCAGTGTAGATTACACTTCAAAATCATATATACCCAGCACTGTCAAGATGTCACCACAGTTTTAGCACGAAGCCAGGTGATTCAGGCCAGATGTAATTCCTAGCCACTCAGTCCTCTCCTGTTAATTAGATAATGCTTCACTTCTGCTGGCATCACACACTTGATGAACGCAGTCCTGGGAGATTACTTCTCCAGAGCAGCTGACAGGCTGGATTACCTAGACAAATTAATGGCTCTATAATTTGATTTTCTTGGGATTGCAATGTCTAAGCGACTCCAGCAGAGAGGAACAGTCTGAATCAGTCCTGCTACACAGAGACATTAGCTAATCACATCTACATGCTAAAGAGACTTCTAAGGCAACGAAGAAACAAAAGGGGAAGGAAAGTATTTTCACCAGGAACTGGTCTGTGGGGAGAAACAGTGGGATTCTTGCCTCAGACATAAGACTCCAGGTTAAATCAAACAAAGGTTGTGCTGAAGGATGTGAGAGGACAAGGTAAGAGGTAGATCTGTTTCGAATGAAAAGAGCACAGAGCTCTCTGGGTGGTCGCTTGTCCCTATCAGAGTGGCTATTGTGGCTGAGATGAGCTTCCAAACACTTGTCAGGCGTTTGTTTGATTGCCATCGACTCTACTCAATGGCCACGTATGTGCACAAAATGCAAGCAAATAAAAGCAAGCAAACCAACACTTTATCTCAGTCCGGTACCAATGAAGTAAAGCAGCTGACGGCATGGCGATATATTGATTTTTTTAAAAGTTTTACCTTTACAAAACAAAAGCCTATTGTGCACATGTACAACCACCTCTGCACACACTATTGCAAATGGAAACAATGACATTATAAAGAACTTATGTTACATTTTGCTGGTTCACAGCACTAATAAAGGTTGTAATGGCAGCTCTACCACTTGGACCCAGTGGCATGTAATTAAACTGTCTCATCAGGGAAGCTCAGGCCTAATGAGCCTCTCACATTTCAACAAGTAAACTGCTGCTACAGAACAGTTTTGAGCTCAGGCATCCATTCACAATCTATTCTCAAAGGTAATTTCATCGGAATGAAAGTTCTGCAATATACTAGCCCCCCAAAAAAAAAAGGCAAAAAAAAAAAGTCACCACGGCAAAACTTAATTCATTCCTTTGCATCAGAGCATGTGTGTTCTGTATGACTGACAGTCAGGCTCGGAGTGACGGGCAGTGAGTGACAGCCAATTGGGGAGGCTGCTCTGCCTGCCCAGGAAGTCCCATCTGTGCTGACTGTGCAGATTTGATCAGCTTGTGCTGCCCAGGATTGGTTTGCACACCGCCTACACACCGATGCATTCAGAGCCAATGGCAAATCAACACCTAAAATGGGCTAGCCTTGCAAAGTGTTGATGCTTCTTATATAACAACAAAAGCATCTTCTGTAAGTATTTAGTACAATCATTCTTACTCAAGTGTAGAGAAAGTTTGAATTCCCATGGCAGCACAAATAATTTCGAAGTGAGAGGTTATATTCATCTCTGTGTGAAAATGATGCTGTAAGTGTTATTATGCAAGCATAAAATTTTCACGGCTTCATACAGGCACCACGCCATCAGGGGCTGGATTCAAAAATTCATGTAGCTCGTCTTTGTTCTTCTTTGGCTCATGTGTATTCATGACTAATGAAATGCAAATAACTTCTTTTAGTAACGTCCTCCATGCATGCACACTAGGCATTAAAAGATGACTCACTGTGCATTATCTTTCTCTCTAAATTAATAGTGTTGTGCAGCTCTGATAGCTGTTTACAAATGTATATAGAATTTGAAATTTATGAGAGAATAACACTAAACTAATGCACTTTTAACTTTTATTCCCAAGGTAGCCCGTCAGGTTTTCAAAGAGTACCAGTGAGGTAATTTAAGGTCTTACATTCCAAACCAATTTCATATTAAAAAACCTCTTAAATAAAAAGAATAAATCACAACAGCCTGTTTCCACCCATGTCTGTCCTATCTGTATGTGGGATGGGTAATATTAAGGGTAAAAAAGCATCTTCAAGACTACTATCGGACAGTGATCAGTGAGCCTCTTCATCTTGGCACACTGTGTGCTCTGAGTGGACCTCTGATGACTTGTTCCCTCATGTGTGGTTCACAACACTGAATTGTGGCCATTTGATCTCTGCGTGCTCCCAAAGGTACAAAAAGACTCTGGCATTTGCAGACAAGGCGAAAAGGAGTGCTTTGCTACAATGTTCAAAAGGAGGGTCAAGATGTCAGGACAGAGCGGAGATGCCACTGCAAACCTCCCAAAATATCCCAGGTGGAACAGAGAGAAAGAATAATTTGAAGATGAAGCTGTCATGAAAGCTTCAAAAGATGTGCGCCATTCAGGGACCTTCTCTGAAAAACGTTCATATAAAACAAACGTGCATAATACCTTTATACCACAACAAACTGTAAACAGAAGACTAATGTACAGCTAAAAACTATTTCCTCTTTACATCTCCTTGAATCAATTTTAAATGTTTGTTTCAACTGATGAAGAATATAATATTTGTCCTGCTCTTGTTTGGTCTTCTGCTGCCAAAAAAAAATTCTTAATGATTTTATCAGTTTGCCATTAGCATGTATTTGCTATGCAGAACGACTTTTAGGGCATTCTTAAAGGTTTACCTTACTTTTCTTCAAGTATTTCATGACAGGTCATTGTCAGTCTCAGTTTATAGTTTTGTTTTGTTTTGTTTTTTTAAATTGAATCCATGACATGTTTTTATCTATGCCCAATGTTTCCTGTGCCACTTACTGCCACAACATTTTTTTTCCCCAAAAATAACCTTTCTTGCATTTATCCACATTTTGCTTTGCAAACTTACGATACTGTCTTTTGTGATTAGGTGTAATCACAGTAATTATCTTTCAATTTTAAGGTTTGATGTATCAGAGTATAATAAAAAGAATCTGGTCCCTTACCATGTTCCAAAATGATTGCAATACAACCTCATAACAATACATGGCATATTACATGTTGATATTATTTATGTAACAAAACCCAATTCAAAATACAGAACCAGTGCCTGAAAAACCAGAGTTGTAGTGCTATTTGTTTAAGTAGCAGAGTGCATGGTTTACACATTTGGTTGCAGCATTCTCCTTGCTGGATGAGTCTTCTCTCTCGTTTTCATTCTTTCCTATGGGATAGTTGCCTGCTTTATCTCTAACTTTGATGCTCTCTCTCTCCCTCACTTATCCTCTGGTGAATTTTGAATTCGACCGCTTTTCACAGAGTTAACATTGGAGTTATAGATATACCTGACAGCTTAGATGGAGGCAGCATTCATCCAGAGGAATGCTGTTTTTTTACAAACTACTCCACTGTATGAACCTGAAATCTGAGTTTCAGCTGACACGTTTGGTGTGAAGAAGCACACAAAATTTACCAATAGATCATTTTCCCACTTATGGATTGCAACTGTAATGCTAACTCTTTTTTAAAGTCAGTATTATATACTGTAAGATTCAGACATTTCTCAGCTTTCTCAGTCCTATTACTTGTACCAATTTTACATTTCACAGCTGTATAGTAGATATCTGAAAGAAGAAAGAAAGACAGACTACATTAAAGTGATTTGTGGTGTTACACAGCTATATAGCTGCACTTGTCTTCATTATGGAGTAAATTCTTGTGTGAAAGAATAGGTCGCTCTCAGGAGCTCAGTGAATTCCTATGTGATAGGATGTCATCTGTGAAACAAGTCCAGCGATACAAAACATCACAGTCTACTGTTAGTGGTTTTATAACAAAGTGGAAGCGATCGGGAATGACAGCAATTCAGCCACCGAGTGGTAGGCCACATAAATCACAGAGAGGGATCAGTGTATGCTGAGGGGCATAGTGCACAGAGATCACCAATTTTTTGCAGAGCCAGTTGCTAAAGACCTCCAAACCTCATGCGGTCTTCAGATTAGCTCAAGAAGAGTGCGTAGAAAGCTTCATGGAATGGGTGTTCATGGCCGAGTCACCAAGCCCAATGCAAAGCATTGGATGCAATGGTGTAAAGCACCCCACCACTGGAGTCTAAACCAGTAATGATGTGTTCTCTGGAGTGATGAATCACGCTTCTCTGCTTGGCAATCCGATGGACGAGTCTGGGTTTGGAGGAAAACAGTTTTTGTTTCACTTAATTGTCCCAAGTATAGAGTTTGGTGGAGAAGGGACCTTGGACTGGGGTTATTGGATTTCGCCCCTTACATGTGAATTATACTTCTGCGTCAGATCTACGTCATAATTTACCCAATAAGCATAACCCCATTAACCCTATGTACCTTCGATGTAACTGAGCATGCACAAATGTAACTACATGCTGGGTTGGTGCATATCACAGTGACTTGAATCTTGTCATTGCAGTGTAGGGATAAAAGGAGTTTGTGGTTACTGCATAAGTTAGGACGTGGATTTCCTGCAGAATTCCAATTAAAGCTTTAGTCCCAGTGAAAGAAACTCTTAACGTTTCATCATACCAAGACATTTTGTACATTTTTCATGCTACCAACTTCGTGGGAACAGTTTGGGGACTGCCCCTCATATTAAACCCTATGGATTAAAAATGGGATGCCAATAAAGTTCATATGCATATTAAGGCAGACAAGCAAATACTTTTAACAATGTATTGTATCAGCTCACTTTAAAAAATATCTGGATTGCCTGTATGGCTGTTGTACTGTGGCTTCCCTGCAGGCTCTGAAAGGGAATCTCCTACAAATACATATTTAATGAGGTCAAGTGCAAAAATAACTGTGTCCACGGGCCAGATTTACTAACACTCTGCATCACAACAAAACCCTCTTTTGGCATTAAAAAGTTACTGTTGGATTTAATGAAGATGTGCAGCATCAGCTTTATCATGTCATCAGAAAAGTGCATTATTGTCGAAGAGGATGGCTCAAAGAAGTGAGCTCTGTGCTAAAATGTGTCAATTGTGTAACTCTTTACGTTGAGTCTTTAAAGCTGAGTCTCTTTGTGCTCTTAAGAAATAATAATTAGATTATTATAATTATCAAATTATTGAAATGGACATAACTGATTGACCTGAACTGTGTTTCAGGTTTTAAGTCATAAAGCTGCACAGAGATCAGTATATAATTAAAAGACTTGCTCGTCTTTTCTCAGCAGTGTGCAGACAAAGCAGTGTCCATGTGGTTTCTTTAAATTTAAATAGCTTTCTTTGAGAGCCATTCATACTATATTGAAATGTCTATCAAAATGCAGCTGTTAATGTGACTCTGTCAGTGTGTCAAATTAAAGTCTGGATCTTAGGTCTGGAATTTGGTCTGTTAGGTCTGTTTGGCATCAATATCATGTTGCACGACCCAGTTCTAGCCAAGCTTTAGCTGCCGGCCAGATAACCTCACATCCAACTCTGGAATACTATATTTTACACTATACTGGGGAATTTGTGGCTGGTTCAGTGACTCCAAGGTGCCCAAGTCCTGTGCTCGCCCAATTTCTCACACTTCCACCACCGTGTTTGACAGTTGGTATGCCGTTTTTCTGCTGTTTGGTTTTCACCAATTGTGACACTGAATTATGGACAGACAGTCCCACTTTGGTGTTAGAATTCATACTCAGATTCAGCTATGCAAACATAAGCTGTGCTGCTTTGTCCCTACAGCTGTATTATTGAAAGGTCCCTACCTTTCAATATAAAGCACCTTGAGGCAACTGTTGTTGTGATTTGGCACTGAACTGAACTGAACTGAATTGAATGAATTGAATATTCTTTTAGAGATGTTTTTCCTGGCAATCTTTCTAAACAAGTGTTGCTTAATGAGTCTTTTTCTAAATGTACTGTCTTGAATGTTTTCCACTCAATAATCTTTTTCATACATTTCCATTCATAATAGATATTTTCTAAGACCACCTTTTTCAGAGATTTTCCATTGTACTAGGCAAAAGCAAAAGCTTCTTCGATTAAGAAAATGGACATCAAGTAAACTACAAATACTACTCTTGTCTCTTGCCCACGTTGGAAACAATTCCCAGCAAAATTGGACTTTATAAACCCAGTTAGCTCCACCTGTAGTATACTTCATCTTGAGCTTACTGATGTCAACAGCCTTTCTTATTAACACCAGCACTAAGACTCCTTCTACTGAGAGTGCTGGCTCATGGCCTTATTCCCATCATATAAAACAAAAATTGATTTAAAATCACAGACTGTTCCGTGAGTCAGTGCTTTATACACTGGTCTGTCCTGATTTCACTTGGATTTGACCTTCAGAATAACATTGTAAAGCTGGCACCAACAAACAGAACACTGCAGTCATTGAAGATGTCTCATAAGCTCTCAAAAGGAAAAAAAAAAGAAAAAAAAACCCATTACAGGTACAAAACACTGCTTGGCTGATCTCAGGAGCAATAAATTGCTTCTTAAGATTTATCATTATAAAAGTATACACTTACAATTTCAAATAAAAAGCCAGAAAATTGAATCAGTCTACCAGCATGTCTGACACTATGGAAGACATAGTCATCTTGAAGTGACACTGCCTCTGAGAACAAGATTTTAGCTCAGTTTTCAATACTGGACTGTTATTTGCTCAATTAGAAATAAAGTACTAGTCTTCTTAACATGTACAGCATAAATGTTCTCATCACAATTTGACCTCAGAAGAAAAATAGTCAGCAGAGACAGTAAAAACACCTTACATTAAATTTTAAACAAAAGAAAACAAAAAATAAAAGGACATTTTATACTTGCTAAGCTTCCAGGGAAATTGGCCTGTCCAAAATGCATTACTGTGTCATCTCACTGAAAGCACTGTGATGAATATCATTCCGGTATGTGAGAGGAAAAAAAAAACAAATTTCTATTAGCAAGCAGCTTCGACGGCATAGAAAAAAAAAAGTCATCCAGCTGGCTGAGCAGAGCTCTTCTCTGTCTTTGCTTTCCTCTGAGGTGCACTGTTCAATAACCCTTCATTAGTAAATTAGATGTTATCTTCTCTGACTGGATCGATAAATTATCACATAAGATGCTGGACCTTGATTTGCGTTGCTCGTTCTGACAGCACGTAACAAACTAATTATTTCTGAAGGACCCTTTGCTACATGTGACAATTTGGGGAAATGGCCTGGGGGCATTTTTCTGACTTGTAAATGCTCACAGAGCTAATATACAAAAACCAAAAGCAATGACATGGTCACATTAAAAGCTACAAGTGGACATAAAGCCCAGAAAAGCCAGTGGCGCCAAGGCTGATGTAAAGACATCTTCATTAGGACACATCAGCCAAGATTTAATCTCTGTCTAGTTCCTAGAGTGGTTTTATTGGCTTTATAAAAATGTGACATAAAAGGAGATTTTGTGCATTTTGTTTGTTTTATGTTATTATTACTACACTGACCTATTCAATTCATAGATTTAGATTTTATTTTGAATATGCTTTAATAAGTATTTTCGATCCTGTCCTATATTTAATTTGCAGTTACGCTGACCAGGGCTGTTTGAGTTGTTTTTTAGGTCACTGGAAGCACGTTTGTGTGTGTGTGTGTGTGTGTGTGTGTGTGTGTGTGTGTGTGTGTGTGTGTGTGTGTGTGTGTGTGTGTGTGTGTGTGTGTGTGTGTGTGTGTGTGTGTGTGTCCATGTTGATGTAAAGTTGAATATAGAAAATGACAGTTGTTGAAATGCCATTTAGAGTAAGGTAATGGCCTGAATCAGTAGCAAATGTGTGGAGCTGTGAAATTGAAAAGAAGGGGGTGGGGCGGTGGGCAGAGAGACAGAAAGAGTGAGTGAGAGAGAGAAACACCATGACAACGGTTACATGTTGTTCCCTAAGAATAATGGCAAGCCTGTCTGGGCCAATCGGCAACAAATGTGTCACATTTACATAGGTTTGCCCATTTAACAAAAATTGTCCAGTTTTGTGCCCCAAGTAACAGGACACTGCAACATTATGAGGGACCTCGAGACAGGTAATTCAGCACAGTGATGCATTTTTTGACTCAATTTTGTTGTCAAAGTCGTAATATAGCTGTGAAGTTGCAAGTGCAGTTTTTAAGGATGTTCTGACAGCAAGGATAAGACCGTCACCTACTGAAAAGGATTGCACTAATGATTCCTGTGCTCCATATAGGAGGAAGAAAAACAAATGTTCAGAGTCACAGGATAAATGAATAATCATGCTATTCTGACATAATGTGCTTTTTAAAGGTAAAGTGTACCTTTCAAATATAATATAAAATAATTCAGATTTAACAGACCCTGACCCTCACAATGAATGAAAATGGGTCTTAGCACTATTATTAATAATAATAGTGCTATCTGTTATTTTGCACATCAAAATAAGCTTACAGGTATTGGGGAGTGTTGCTGTATGTATACAAAAAAATTGTTTTTAGACTACAAATATAAGACAAATGTAGCCATCCACTGGTTTTTGCCTGATGGTTTTGGCCACCGAAGTTAAAAAGAAGAAACAACATGCAGTTTGCCCCATTTTATCCACCACTCTTTGATAAACTCCCACTCAGAAAATGCCTTACTGTTTTGTTTGTTTTTTGTGGTTAGTAGTTTGATCATCACCCTATTAGAGCACTTCGCTCTCACACTGCAGGCCTACTTGTTGTTCCTAGAGTATTTAAAAGTAGAATGGGAGGCAGAGCCTTCAGTTTTCAGGCCCCTCTTCTGTGGAACCAGCTTCCAGTTTGGATTTGGGAGACAGACACTATGTCTACTTTCAAGATGAGGCTTAAATCTTTCCTTTTTGCTAAAGCATATAGTTAGGGCTGGACCAGTTGACCCTGAATCCTCCCTTAGTTATGATGCAATAGACGTAGGCTGCCGGGGATTCCCATGATGCATTGAGTTTTTCCTTTCCAGTTACCTTTCTTACTCAGTATGTGTTAATAGACCTCTCTGCATCGAATCATATCTGTTATTAACCTCTGTCTCTCTTCCACAGCATGTCTTTATCCTGTCTTACTTCTCTCACCCCAACCGGTCTCAGCAGATGGCCCCGCCCCTCCCTGAGCCTGGTTCTGCCGGAGGTTTCTTCCTGTTAAAAGGGAGTTTTTCCTTCCCACTGTTGCCAAAGTGCTTGCTCACAGGGAGTCATATGATTGTTGGGTTTTTCTCTGTATCTATGAAGCGCCTTGAGGTGACTTTTGTTGTGATTTGGCGCTATATAAATAAATTGAATTGAATCATTTTTTGTGATTTTTAGTAAAATTGCAATACAGCTTTGCTGCTTTTATTTTGAAGATAACTGCTATTGGTAATTCTGTGTTTTTCTCCTTGGCCCTGGACATGAGCTGTGATGTCCACCATACAGCCAAGTTACTCATCTTTGTATATGGGATAACGATAGAGTTTGCATTTTCAGAGGAATTGAAAGCAATTCGCTGAATGAAAGAGACTACAGATGCAGATGACAGATGCAGCTGCATGCTTAGATAGGTTGGGTCTGAAATGGGGCAAACAGCCAGATGTTACAACAAATCTGACAGGGAAAATGAGTCTTTGAAATTTTGCAAAAACATGCATGTTTTGTTTCACAGTTGTTGCTGAAAATGTTGATTGAACACTGATAATATTTTGGGTGTTTTTAACTATACCCAGAATTAACTTCGACTTATTGGTGAGGCCCTCCACAACAGTGGAGCCAATTTCTGAAGTGGTCCCTTGGAAATATAAATAGCGCATTGTTGAGTTAGCCATATCAGCCAAGTAAATTCTGATTTTTGTCTTTGTTTTTCTTTTTTCTGTCATCACATAGTATTAAACAAAACCTAAAACTAGCAATTAAAAACATTAACACACTGAAATGGCTGAGGGGATGAATTAAGGGAGACATGGGGTCATGTTTTAAATTTCATTTCATTCTACTTGGTTAGTTGTAGTTAAGAACTGGATTAACGTTTGAGTCTTGTAATGTAGTCAAATCACACTGACTATAGATCATTCTTCATTTTCATCAGAAAATGAAAAATAAAGAAATAAAAAAAGCTTACAATGTGAGCTTACCAGACCTCTGTAGCTCCTTCCTCATCCCTTCTTGTGAAACAAAATTGATGTCATGCTCCTGTTTCTCCATGCACAAAGGAGCAGATACCTATTCCTGCTGCTTGGCTGATGCCCTACTACAACACTGCCTCGCTCTCCTCGTGTAGTGGGCCATCTCCTGGGTTCTTGTCCACACTCTTGAGACTTAGCTGGGAGACAAATGTTCTTTTAAAGGCACATACAGGTGCATCACCCTGGAGGAGCTGGACTACCGGTGCAGCTTGAATGGTCTGCAGGTACCCTCTCATGCTACCAGCAGTTATTAAGACATTACCAAAACAAGCAAACTACAGAAAGGAGGGACAATCTATTATTCGTTGTTGCCATCTCTGTTTTGCATTCAAGGGAAGACAGGAGAGTGACACAGAGACAGGGTAACCACAAGGAGTGTTTGGGACTAAAGAAGGCTTCAGAGGTATGCGGTAGTAAGTTCTTATTTAACTATGATAGGATGGGGGAATTCCAAAAGTAGAGGAAAAAAACAAAACATGTACACTTGTAAGCTAAATGTATAAAGCATCCATTTTAAGAAATCTCAGAGTAGAAGAGGGCTACAGAAGAAAGTTAAAAAAAAACCCAAAACAACAACAAAAAACAAGAATGACAGAGGAAATGACTGAAAATGGAACAGATAGGTGGGGGTTGAAGCAGTAGAGATCTTGTGTTGGAGAGTAAAGAAAGTGGGATTGGCTGGTTGGTAAAGGGTGCTTTGGTCCCTATAAAGTCACATTACTGCAGCCTCATAACGCAGGGAAGCTGCTGCCTCCACAGATATGAGGACTGGCTTCAATAGATGAATAATTCAACTGGCAAGAAGGACATAGGCTTCCACAGATACAGCATATGGCATATGGATGGGTCCTTGCAAAGGACCTTAGAGACATAGTGCAGCAGGAAAGAGCACAAGTTAATTCACATTGCCTTAAGATCTGACCTTACACACCCATAAAAACAGGACTGGTAGATGCTGCTGCGTCGCTGGAAAAGACCATCTACCTTGTACATCTTTTTAGCATTCTGTATTGTAACTAGGTCTCATTAGGCAGTTTGAAAAGTGCATCATGTTGTACAAAAGGTTTGTTAGCATGGAAATGCATGCAAAGCCCCACTGTGGGACACAAGCTTTCATTAATCCAGTCAGGAGAGAGTTAATGTGAGAGTTCCTAGGCATGCATTAGATAGCAGTTCTACTAATGGGAGGCAGGCTGCTAGGAACCTAGCCAACAGGGATTAGATAGAGAAGTGATCACAGGGAAGACTTCATCAGAAATGCTGAGGCACCAGGCACCTCATTACTACTGTAGCAATACAGCTTCAGCCCAGTGGTTTATGCTCTGCTCTCTACAGCACCACACACAGGAGCAGCTGATTCACACAGGCAGGCTGAGGATAATGTATAAGTGGTAACAGAATACACAGGAAGACTCACAGTTAAACTTGCAGATGATAAACAAACATACGTAACCACCTGTTAGAAGCAATGCTTGTACATTCTGTATAATAGTCGTTTGTAAAGAAGGTAAACTTGTAATTCCTAAAGCGCAAATCCTAGAATTCAGATGCTCAGACACAAGCAGGCAGTTAAAAGTGTGTCTGAAGCTGAGCAAATTATCATCATCGTACTTCAGACTTCAAACGCACACAATTTATATTTCATGCTGAGAGCCATGACTGTTACACAATGAATCTGAACAAAAGAAACAGTTTTTTTTTTCTTTTAACATCAAAACACAGTTTCAAAGAAGTAGAATGCCGGTTGTCCTGTGAGGACAGCCAACATAAAAAGACAATTTTATGTGCCATCTTCAGACTCTTCTCAGGAACTGTGGTTTCTTGTCAGGACACAATAAGTTTTCTGCCCCACCCTGGTGGCTAGTGCTCATTTCTCATTCACTTCACAGCTCTGGTTCTATCATTAGCCTCAGTGGAAACACTGAATTGAATTAAAGTTACATCGTACATAAGCCTTCCATAGAGCACCTACCACATTCTTTTAGTTTTAGTCTACTTTCAGACGACTAAATGTGGTAAGTTTGTCATAGACTAATTTTGAAATTGATTCAGTCAACTAAAATATTAAGTGTAAAAGCTTGCTGTATTTTTACTGGTGAGAGTTGCTGCATTTTCCTTGACACCGAATTTGAAAATTGTCCATATTTCTGTTCTTTTCTTCCTCCCAAGGACTGAAATTCTGTCACATTTTTATGAGAAAAAGGAAGAATCAGAGGTTAAAATTCCCTTGTAAATAGTTTACCATGTCACACAGTGCTCCAGCATTTTATTCCTTCTAATATATTTTAATAGTTTTTTTTTTTTAAATTCTGAGCTTATTAAAAGATTTTCTTAGAGATATGTGATCTAATATTGCCACACTACAAACATGATTTAAATAATATACCAAAAGTGGAGCATAAGCAAAAAAAAAAAAAAAAAATTTAAAATCAGCTCAGTCTTAAACATCTGCAGTAATAATGATCCATATAACATTAATGGGGAATATTTTACTGCATAGTTAGTACTTTTTCTTGTGATTATTTAACTGCAATTCCCCAAATATAACTTTTATGTGCACTGTGGTGTTTTCATACTGTTTTTTTTTTGTTTGTTAATTTTACTCAGAGGCAGGCTCTCAAAATATACTACAACACTCTTTCTCAGCTTATGGTAAAGGTATAGAAGTATAGTAATATTTCATTTTTTGCTAAAAGGCCGAGAAAGATTTGTGCCTTCCTGTAAAAGTGTATTTGCACCACTTGTTGCCATTTTTTTAATTTATCTACCTTTTGCGTAATAAAGACAGGACCAGGGAGAGTAAGCTATGATTGCATCTGCTTTACATTTATAAAATTATAATTTGTTTGCTTTCTTCCACCCAAGACACTATGAAGACAACAGGATGTTTATCTTGAAAGCCTCACAGCTAGCAAACACTTTGTGCTCCAGATGACAACCAGTCCATCATGCCGTTTGCCACGTTCAAAAGAGGAAATGATTGCCAAACAGAAGCGACTGCAGGGTTATGGGCTATGTGAGTGGGTTCACAGGAGACAGGTTAGCACTGATGTGGCAGAGGAGAATTGGCAAAGACAGTGTGTATCACAGAAGAGGGATCTGTTTCTGCTCTTGTCTTGGCAGATTTTTATATCCAGCAACACTTCTCCATTAGGGAGGCCAGTAAGAACAAATGTGTTAGCATTTATCTTATACACAAATACACATAAAACCACACCAAACACATAGCAGTTAGTAGACATAATGCTTGTCACAACAGATTGCGGACATAAAATGATCAGTCTGTGACATCCAGATTGAGATGCCAGGCACAATTTGTGTGAAAAATAAAGACAGATGGCTCATACAAGAAAAAATGTTAACTTTGTACAAACAGCAGAAAAAAAAACCACTGTCTTTTATCCTCTGTGGAACAAAAAAAAAGTATGGACCAATCAAAAGTTTAAAAATTTAGGGACAAAAGTGGAAATACACAGCATCTTATACGATATTGGTCAACCATAGAAAAAGAAACAACATTTAAAAAAAAAAACAAAAAAAAACAGTAAAGTGCCTCAGACACTTTTTTTTAATGAGTACAGAGAAAGAAGGCCTATGGAAGACACTGGGGAAGATGCTGGAGAGATTATGTCTCAACTGGCTTGGGAACACCTCAATGTCCAAAGGAGGAGGATGTTGCTTCTTGTGACCCAGACAAGCAGCACAAAATGAAAGATTAGAGATAATAGGCATTCTTTGTTCACTTAGCAAAGTTTATAACAATTTTTGAAGATTCACCACTCATTATTTTTGGTTTTGGTGAAACTGGTTAATGCGTTATATCAGATATTTTATCATTTAAGGACATACATTTCCATTTTCTTTCTGCACCTTTTTCTCAAAGCATTTGACACTTTGTTAGACAATGGCCATAACTGCGTTATGTTGTAAAATAAACCCACTGTTCCACTAACCCATGACTTATGAAAAAAGTTTCTATTAAAGTTTCTATTATTTTTTTTTTTTTATACTTATGAGTTTTAACTAATCCCACATATCTAGGAGAAATTAAAAATCTATGCCAAACAACAGCTTGGATTTTAAGAGTTTAATATACTTTCTTTCTTTTTTTAAATTTTCATTTAATCACTGTAAAATGTTAAGTTTGGTGAATAGCTGAGTTTATTTAATTAAGTTGCAGGTTGTCAATGTATCAGCTGATTTAAGATCTTGAGTTTAATAAACTTTTATCAAACACATTCGGCCTAACTCAAAGTGCAAACTGGGGGAAAAAACCCAAACCAAAAGAAACAAAACAAAACAAAACAAAACAAACAGGATATTGGTTTCTTATTTGTATTTTTTTTTTCCAGAAAAGTAATTTAGGAATCATGTCGCCCTATATACTCTGAACCCCGTTGGAGTATGTATTACTACTGTTATACATACGTATGTTTATAAAATAATTATAAATAACATCTCAACAAGTTCAAAACTTAAACTTATAACCACAACTTTTACAACAATATTGGTAAATGGTAAATGGCCTGTATTTGTATAGCGCTTTACACATCCAGTCATCCACCCATTCACACACAGGTGGAGGCAGGCTACAGTTGTAGCCACAGCTGCCCTGGAGCGAGGCTGCCATATCGCACCATCGGCCCTTCTGGCCATCACCAGTAGGCAGTAGGTGAAGTGTCTTGCCCAAGGACACAACGACTGAGACCGTCCAAGCCGAACCGGCAACCTTCCGATTACAAGGCGAACTCCCAACTCTTGAGCCACGATCGCCCCAGTATTGTACAATATTCTGTTGTATTGTACAATACTGTATATATTGTATTGAAAGAAATTCAGGTGTGCAGTTTTGTGAGTCTCCTGATGCTCTAAATCATTTCTCTTTTATTAAGATAATGGCAGTTTTCACTCTTGAACAGCTGTGTTTAGTGGAAAAGTTGGAATAATTGTCCCCTCCCATGCATGTCATTTTAAATTGCACTCTGATTAGACACATTATATTTCACCTGTGAGTGTTTTTAATAAATAATGTGGCAGGCTCTTTAAGATAGAAAGAACCAGTTTGAAGTAGACAAGAAGACAAAACTGCCATCATTGTTCTATGGCAGTTGTGTATAATCAGTGTAACCATAGTGGATGTGGCATGCATAACTACACTTTGACCATGTCTGTCATTCAAATTAGACACTGTAGATAGAAAACCACCTGTCAGCTTTAGATGGCTGCAGTGAGTTTATCAGCTGAAGAAGCAACTACTTGTCGATGAGATATGCTAATAAGAATAGACATAAATATTTACTCTGCCTTTCTGGCATTATTGCCATAATTTCTCTAAAATTGTATTTGTGGAGTTCATTTATGCAGATGAATGTACATTGAAAATGAAGCTGACAAGCTAAATATCCACAGCAAGGATTTGTTTTATTCAGGAAGATTGTTCTCTCCAATTAAAGTCATGGAAATGGCAACAGTACATGCAGCAAATGCGCTGACCCACTGACCCGGCAGACATGCTGGAGACACACACACACACACACCTACACACACACACACACACACACACACACACACACACACACACACACACACACACACACACACACACACACACACACACACACACACACACACACACACACACACACACACACACACACACACACACACGTACAGATACCTACAAATGCTGTGAATAGCCAACTATGCCCCCCATTGCGTTGATTCTCAACTTCAACACATGGTGAGTCACCAAAATGCCGGTACAGCAGCAGGCGGGCAGAAACTTCACTGATCAAGAAATCCAAGATTTCAGCACTACAGCACACCATTGAACAATATATCACACTAAAATACAACGCTTAGCAACAGAGACTGTCAATAGAAGATTAACTGAAACTAGTAGAAAATTTTAATGAGGGAATGATGAGTACTACTCAAGATGTATGAACTGCAGCTCCTCACTAGTTGTGTCATTCGCTGAAACATAATTTGGCTAAGATGCTTTTTGAATCATTCCTTAAATCTGACAGACAGCTTGAGATTTGTTGAATGCAGCCCAGAGTTGTTAAAGCTGCCTTTCCTCGGCTAGCATTTAAATTCCTGCAAGCTAAAACTCACAAGGGAACTTCTTTTTTCTTCAATTAATAAATTCTTGGTAAATTGTTTTGTCTTTGGTGTAGGGTTCTACTTTAAACTATATTTAGAAATAAACAAATAAAGAAATATTAAGGGTCATTACAGAGAGCCTGCATCAGATACGAGGCAGGGATGAAAGGATATTACTATGATTTGCCAAATCATAAATACAAATAAATGAGGTAATGGGTGGCATTACATCTCTCCTTCTCCTCTAAAACCAAGTCATGTTTTTATTTTCTTGTTTATTTTGATGGTTTGCAGCCACGCTGTAAAATCCAGAGGGATGTCCTTGTAGCGTGACTGTGTTAAATTAAAACCTGAGAGATACACCGGGAGAGGTGAGCTGCTGTCAGGGTCTTCTGCTTGATATGCAGAAGGAAAAGGATAGGCAGAAACTGGGGAAATTTCACTGAAGCAATTCTGAGCTACATATTCAGTGAATCATTAATATATCATATTGCAGTCAAGATTGCTTTCCACATCAATTCATTTTTGTTTAGACATCTCGTTTCATGTGAAAGTAATCCAAAAAATACCCCAAAAGAGAAATGTAGTCATATTTTAAAAATCGATGATTTTTTTTTCACAGTGCATTGCTTTGCATTTCATCACCTCTTTATTCTAAAACAATGTTCTACATGTAAACAGCGTTGTCACAACCAATTTCATGCTATTCTATATTGTGGTATTACATGTAATACGCAAGTCTTGAGAACAGATTCGAGTCATTTTTGAGTTATTGGTATTGTATACTGCTATTTTAATGTTAGCTTTCAAGATTGGACCTAATGTAACAAACATCTGTTGTGAGAGGCATTGGCGATTCAAAATCTGTTGGGACCCAGAGCAAAAATTCACAGGGGGCCCTCCAACCAATGATGTCGCCACCACAAACACCAATAGTCCTATAAAATGACTAAATATTACTCTAGAAATGGCAGAAACCATATTAACTATGCCCATGACCGGGCTGGCTGGTAACAAACTGCTAATTAACTTGGCTGCTCTGTTAGCCAAGTTATTAAATGTAAGTAAACAAAAGGAATAATGTGTTGCTAGTGGAAGTTATGTTAAGTATTTCTCTCCTAAGGTAAAGCTAGATTAGTTAGTTGCACTTATTTGTTTTGCATTACATTTAATCAATACCATCTGCTCCACCCACCAATGTCTTTCTTTGTTTGCTGTTCTTCCTCTTTGTTTCACTCCAAGAAGGATAACTCTTCATCATTTTTGAGTGGTTTTCACTCTTTGTTCAAAGAGAATCATGTACACCCCCACCCCCATGTAGTCCAGGGCCCCAAGCAGTTACAACCTTTTTTGGTGGAAAGCGGTGCCTCTCTGGTGTGAGGTATCTACTTCATGAGTCTATACTGGTATCATACACGACACAGGATGGTCACCTGCATGTTAAATATTAGCCACAACATAAATAAATGCAGACTCATGTACACACTGAGGGAAGGATTTACAGTAAAGTGACAGAAGGGACAATGTCACTGCTTGCAGCTGCTCAAACATGTCACCTACTCTCTTGTTTGGGACTACCCATGTAATTACACAGCTGTCACACTGTAATCACTCTAATCTCCAGTGAATCACAAGGAAATAGCATGGGCCACTCACTCATTAAGAGGCATGCCTCCTCTTCATCTGCCACGTGTTTGTTTTATAAACCTGGAGCGGTAATCTCCTTCTCTGCAAAGGGAAAAAAAAAATATCGTTGATGGCATTTGGAAAAGAAGTAAATGTGAAAGCATCCACTGCCAGTGACAGCTTGTAGGAGATCACACGCATGGAAAAACTAATCCTAGTGTAGGGATCAGCAGTTCTATACAAGGTGTCTGTGGGGAATTGTTAATCTTATGAATTAACCTGTAGTCAGGTTGAATTAGTGCAGTGTCCACTTTTTGATGGTTGAGGGACTTTGTACAGTTTGAGCTTTGGAGGGGAGAGCTGTCAAGTTGCATTGATTAAATGCCAGCTGCTGTGACAAGTTCAAAGGGAGGGCATTAAAATGAAAGTTTGCTGTCATGCTTCAGTATAAAATGACAACTCACAAACAGGCTAATAGCTGCATGTCAGTCAACCCGAAAATAAACAAAATCTAATATCTTTAAAACCTCCACCTCCATCTTTAAAACCGCAGCCCCACACAGGTGTTTTCACATTATCTGCTTGATTGATAATGTTTGTACCATTTATGAGTCTAAAATTAAAAATTAAGAGGAATCCCTTTTGGCAGTGCAGAAGGATCTTTTTGGTTTTTTGTATCTTTTGTGCATTTTGTGTGGAGATATTTTATGGAAATTTGGAAGTTTGGTGACAGTTCATTTGCCATTGTCTGTGGTTTGATTTCAATTCACATTTATCAAAAATGACAGCAGCTACAGAGTTTAGAAATGTTCCTTTTGGAGTGCACAGTAGACAGGTAAGGTTCTAAATCCACAAAATGTAAGTGCAACTCTCTATTTATTTTGAAATGAAATTTTCTGAGACACATTAAAATTGTATTTTCATATTAGGAATAGAAATATAGCTAAAGATACAAAAAGAACTGTCTGAATGAAAGCAGTACTGATTCCCTGCAGGAAGATTAAATGTTTTTCTTCTTGCCCATAGATGAAGATTGATGCATGTGGCTGTATATGAAAGGTGGACATAGTCACTATGACCTCATCCACTGGTATGAAATACTGGCCATCACTGTACCTGTTAATCCCAAAGCAGGCATACTTCAACACAGGTTGAAATTAATTGTACTCTACTAGTACATATCCATGCTACAGATTGTTTGTTGTTGTAAAAACATAAAATGCCAAAATGGGGCATTTTAAGTCATTGCTAGGCAACACAATGACGTTATACATATCAAGTATTATTCAGTTTTTGTGGATATAAATTTGATGCTACTGTTGTGAAATTAAAACATCAGGATGCTTTTATAAGGCACTGCAGATGCACACATGCAAAAAACAAGTAATTTCAGCCTGTTTCTAGGTGGTTGCCAGGGAACCTGATGGCATCACAACATATCACACACAACTGAAGTTCTTTTGCATAAGTTATCGTCATGAAATAAAAATGATACAGTGCTTTTATGAGATGTTAGAAGTGTGTAACTGCTAAATGCAGGCTGTTTTAGCCCATTAATAGGTGGTTGCTTGGCATCATGATGACATTATATAGTCTGATAGATAAGAAGAATTTCTGATATAGTGGTTTGGTCACTGTGTCGGAGGAGTTGGCAGACATAAAACACACACAGACAGACTGTTGTTTTGTGTTTTAACATATGTTACTATGTGACCAAATGAAATGAAAAGGAAATAGAATTTAAGAGCCTTAACTCTTAGGAAAGTATTTACTGGCATATATCGGCTGAGATGTCATTTTCTCAAAATTTCTTCTTACAGTTTGACTTAAATAGCCAGTAGAGTGGGATTTCTCACAATTTTAAAATATTAAAGGCTTGGGCCACTAGCTACACATTTGAGATCCAGAGTTATACCAAATCTAAATAGACTATAACGTGAAACAGATTAAACAGCAAGTAAAATCTTAAAAAAAAAAACCAAGAAGCTCATACAACTGAGTTTCAATGTATGTCTACCAAGCCTCTACAGAGTTCAGCTTTTATCTATGCATATGATTTCTTTCTGTTGTTTAAAATAAACATGCAAATTCTGGCTAGTATACTAGAAAATGCATAAATAACCTAAATGGTATTCATTATGTATTGAGTTTCCAGACGTACTCTGCCAGTGGCAATGCAGAGACTGAAGATATTTTGATGGTCTTACTCAAGGAATTTTCTGCAGAAGAGAGGATTAAACGATGGTGAGGTTTTAAGGCCACAGATCTCCAGGGCCTCTAAGAAGTTAATCAAATGGGCTAGGGAAGTTTATTTATACGCCCTGGTGTGATGTATGCATTTCGAATGGCAATGCGGTCAACCTAAACAACCCAATGCCTGTATGAGCGCATCTTACTTTTTATAGCTGGTATTCCCCATACATTTGTATAATTTCACTTCTCACCATAGAAAAAAAAAAAAAAAAGGCATACTCTTCAAAGGGGGTTGTATAAATTGATTGGGTAAGTGCTCTTTCTATTCCCTCACCAAAGCAATGTGAACACCAGTGCTTTGCATCAGAAATAGACCTTCTTTTCAGAAGTATGGAGGGAGGAAGTGGGGGGTGGAGGAGAGAAAAAACGCCTGTATTCAAACTGGAGGCCTCACTGAATTGATGGGCACCAGGCGCAGAGCTTTTCTGCAGGGAAATCATTTGCATAATGGGAAAGTGGTTGAAGTTGGAGCTGAGAACACTCCTCTTGTGGGGACAGTCAGTCAGTGAAGTGGAAGAAGAGAACTATCTGATAGAAGACCAATACCAAGGTGCTCTGAGAGGGAGATGTATAACGGTGATATGCTCTCTTGCTTCCTGTCACCTGCCCATTTCATCTGCAAAACAATTTACCAACAATCTCTCAGACGTCCGGTGCCGATCTGTACTCATGAATTTGCTGTTGAAGAGACTGCACCGGAATTGTTCCGTCTTCATTCGGCTAATGAATCTTACACAATGCAATATTTTCCAGCCAACTTACTATGATAAAAAGAAGGATGATTGATTGGAAAATTGAAATTCAGCCAAATATAATTTTGAACACACTGCATCTTTAGAAACTCAGGCAAGCTTTAGCTTCAGTCAAATGCAGAGGCTCATTCTATTATACTGTAAAACTCACACTTCATGCTCATTCAACCATGAGACCAACTAGTGATTCATAGCCATTCCCAGGTTAATAGATACATGAGACCTCAAATTTAGAAACAGTAGGCTGTACTGTTGTATTATATTTCTAATATTAGTGCACATAAAGAAGTGTAGCGCTCATGAAAAATGCCTTGATAGGGTGGATGCCAGTTTCAGAAGCATATAGACTGCAGAACTGAGAATGTGTCTTACTGCATGATTTATAGGTCTTTGGCTATTATGTGCAGTTTTATGATGTATGTGTTCACTTACCCGAAAGGAGGTACGTATAGTGTAGGCTAGTAACTGAGGATCGAAGTGAATGATGTTCGAGTCATGCATTTTTCATTACATTGTAGGTTTTGGAGGTGCTTGGTGGTTTGCCGTTTCCTAGAAAGAATTTCTTTCTACTTTATTTTAGAAAGCCGAACAAAAAATGGCAGTGTGAAGGAAGTATTTTAGGGGATTTTAAACCAAAAGTTGGATTTCACTATTGGACAAACATTTTACTTTATCTTTGTAGATGACAGCTGACATTCAGGTGCTGACAATTGAATATTAGTAACGCAAAACCTGCACGCTAGTTCAGGCAGAAAATTTGAGAATCACTGCAGCTGATGCTTTAAACTGAGCTTATATAATGTACAGCTTTAACTGGACAGTCTATTAAAATTGTCAAACTATTCACTGTTCACAGCTGCTATTCCTGCTGCTACAGTAGTTATTCTTAGTGTCTCTCATCTCACTGTTGCTTTTAGTTATGTTTACATGGGAACCAGTAACTTTGACTCTAAATTGCTGGATTAGCAAATTACAGCTATATTTTGAAATATATACAGCTCCACTGCTGTATGTGGGTTCTGGTATTTAAGCTCTATTCACATTTAACAAACATGTTGTGTGAATCACAGCAGAGAAAGCAAGACTAATACATTCACATTATTCAAAAGAAGGTCACTGCTTTCAACAAGATTTTCTGTGTATATTAAAAACTTGACAATGGTGTGCTAACTACCGATTAATGGTAGCAAGAATGGTTAATATCAAACTTAGTTTGAAGTCATTCTACTGTACATTAAAAACTCACTGTACTGTTTAGTAGGCCATTCTTGTATGGGGTTTAACCTGCTTTTGCCTTCAACACTGCTTTAGTCCGTTGTGGTGTGTTATCCTGCTGGAACCAGCAATCAGAAGATGGGTACATTGTGGTTATAATGGCTCAGACATGGTAAGTGACAATACTCAAGTATGCTGTGTTTAAATGATGCTCAGTTGGTGCTAAGGGTCCCAAAGTGTGCCAGGAATATTGTGCTCCACACCATTACACTATGACCTCTAACATGAACCACTGATATAAGGTAGGATGGATACATGCTTTCATGCTGTTTGTGCCAACTTTTGATCCTACCACTCAAATGTTGCAACGAAAGTGAGACTCATCAGACCAAGAAATCATTTGATAATTCTGTTGTACAACTTTGGTGATCCTGTGTGATTTGAAGCTTCCAGTTCTTCACTGACAGAAGTGGCATGTGGTGTACTCTCCTGCTCCTGAAGCTCAAGTGCCTTATGGTTTGATGTGTTATGCATTCAGCGATGCTCTTCTGCATACCTTGCCTCAAGGATAAAAGATCTGATGTCTCAACAGGACCTGGAAAAACTAGTCCATACATTCATCTTTAGTAGGCTTGATTACTGTAACAGCATCTTTACAGGTCTACCTAAAAAAAAAAAAAAAAAAAAAAAAAAAAAGTCAGACAACTACAGCTCATTCAGAACTCTGCTGCTCGAGTCCTCACTAAGACCAAAAAAGTGGACCACATTAGTCCAGCTCTGAGGTCTTTACACTGGCTGCCTGTCCGTCAGAGGATAGACTTTAAAGTTCTGATGCTGGTCAATAAAGCTCTGAATGGTTTAGGACCAAAATACATCAGTGACCTCCTGACCCAGTATGAACCTTCCAGATCCCTCAGGTCATCTGGATCCGGTCTTTTATCAGTTCCCAGAGTCAGAACCAGACACGGAGAAGCTGCATTCAGCTTTTATGCTCCTTATATCTGGAACAAACTCCCAGAAAGCCTCAGATCAGCTAAAACACTCAGTTTATTTAAATCCAGGTTGAAGACTCACTTATTCTCAGCTGCATTTGAATAAAGCACCAAATCCACACTTAAGCTTAAATTTCAAAACTTACATTTTAACTATTGATTTTATCTACTGTTTTGATTTTATATAGTTTTGTTTGTTAGTTAGTTTGTTTTAATCAATTTTAAATCATGCTTTTTATTTGTTTTTGTTTTTAATGTCTCTGTAAAGCACTTTGAATCACCTTGTTGTTGAATTGTGCTATATAAATAAACTTGCCTTGCCACGTAACAAGTGGTTATTTGAGTTCATATTGCCTTCCTTCTAGCTTGAAGCAGTCTAGCCATTCTCCTATGACGTCTGGCATCAACAATGCATTTTTCCCAGAGATCTACTGCTCAGTGGATATTTTCTCTTTTTCTGATCATTTTTTGTAAACTCTGGAGATGGTTGCACGAGAAAATCCCAGTAGATCAGCAGATTCTAAAATTCACAAACAAGCCTGTCTGGCATCAACCGTCATGTTCAGGGCTACTTCAGTCACCTTTCATCCTCATTCTGATGCTCACTTTGAACTTCAGCAGGTCATCTTGACCACGTCTACATGTCTAAATGCATTTAATTGCAGTCATGTGTTTGGTTGATTAGATATTTATGTTAAAAGAAAAAGAATCAAATGAATAAATCGACCTGCAGAGTTTGACAGCTGCTGTAGTAATTATGCATCAAAAGAAGACAGCATGCCATTAAGAGGCATCATCACACCAGGGGGAAAAAAACAATAGTGGGATACTGTATAGAGCAATATAGAATACTATTCTAGTGGATCAGTGGATCTTATCACCTATGCTACATAATATCATTAAATCTATAAAATGTGTGCTCAAGAGACTCGTAGGTTTACAGAAAAGATTCAGCCAATGCAGTGGCTTCTTGAACAAGATGTGGTTTATGTATTGAATCATTTATGTAGCATAAAATTCCATCCCTGATGTAAAGACATGTCTGAAATAACAGAAGCTAACACTAAATCTTTCAGATTTAAAGTCTGACAAAACTGCTGTGGTTAGAAATCGGGTGTATTTTACTTAGTTATGCACTGGATCTGACTTAAAATGTGTTTACTCACATGCTACTACAAACAGACAGACATACACACAGAGAAACACATGCGTATGGTTTAAAATCCCATGGAGATGCCCTGTATTTTCTGAGCAAGACCTCACTTGCACAGAGGCAAGTATGATTTTAGGATTTATTTTACACTCCCATCAGAAATGTGGATTCTAATGATATCTGCTGCTGCAGAATTATAGGAACTTTCAACTTTCTTCATGGTACCCTTTGAAGTCAAAGAGGCAGATCATCAAGGTAAAGACAGTCACTTATGTGCCTTAGGTACAAAGGGGAGGCATTAATTTGCCAGACCATCACATGAATATCAATTGCTTGCTTTGATAGGTTGGCCTTAGCCAGACCAGTGATGTTATTTCCCCTTGTGGTGATGAATTTTCTTTTAGAATATGCTAGGGTCTTGTTTTAGTCTGACAAACTCACCATTCATTAAAGTTAAAGGCAACACCTGTCCTGTGACTTTCAGTATTTACACATAAAAAGATAGAAAATGAATATCAGAGCTTTGCATCAAAAACAGGCCTCCAGTTAGAAAATTAAAAGCACATTTTTCTTTCTCTCGCAATCTCAAAGTGTGAGCTGATGAAGACACAGTCAACAACAGGATAGCACTGACATTTCCCTGGTGCTGCAACATACCCAGCAGCAGTCGAGCAACATGCGGTTTGAATTTCCATGTGTCAAGGATGTCAACGCCTTGCTAAATATCTGCTAATGACAGTATAATGATGATGAAATAGTTGTTTTAGATAGTGAATGGGTTTTGTTATGAAACTTAACTGGTTTATTGGCTGTAAAATAATGTTCCCTGATATGTATTATACAGTAGGGTGTTTGGTACGGGATTTAAGAACTATTTAAACACCAAGCATACTGGGCGTCTTGACAGCTAAACTGATGTCAAACTGAGCAAAGGCAACTGATGTAGAAGAAACAGCCTTAACTGATGAAATGTTTTTCATCTGAAGTCAAATGGAAGCACTGTGGGATGTGCGCTCCTCTGCTGTTGCACAATTGAAGTCAGGGGCATCAAGCCAGCCTACTGTAAATAATTTTGTCTCTTATACGGAGGAAGTGTTTTTCTTTTTTTCTTCTTTTAGATTAATTATCACGGGAAAGATGCAGCTTCATGGTATTTTTTTTTTCCAACTACAGTTCAAGGGAAAACAAAATAGAATAATCCTTTCAAAATATGGAAGATCCATTCACATCCTTAGCTTCGGAAGCCAAACCAAACAAATACATCACAGACACAGAAGGTACTTTATGCTGAAAAGGTACTTGGCATAAGATCTGACAGAAAAAAAAACTACTGCGCGCTCTTATTCATGCATAGAACATCAGGAGTTATGGTTTTAATTTGATATTTCAGCCACTTTTCAATGGTATTAAAATACTTGAGACAAAGGCACTTTCAAATACTTGATTCATGGCACCGTAGTCTGGGCCACTGGGGATGATCTTGGCTTGCAAAGCCTTTTTGGATTTGTGGAGTCAATTGGGCTGCAAGGCTGCTGCCACTTTTGTCTCCTTGAGAAAGATTTTTTAAAAGCTGCTCTGTGAAGACGATCTCAGTGTTTTGCTTTCAGTGGAGCTCTGGAGACGCTTACACACTCAAGAGTTTGTTAGAAATCTAATTTATCATATTTTAGGGTGAGTCAAGCATGCAACAGTTGTCTGGTGGAGTACATACTCTCCTGGCCACATGAATTTTATTTAATTTTTTTATTTTAAGCAGAATAATTCACAGCGGGTTAAATTGTTTGATGAAGGCAAATGATTAAGGGTCAGTCTTGCTTCTTATTGTGTATTTGGTGCATTTATCACACTGGCTCCTCAAGCAATTTTGTATACTTGATCTCCTCACAAAGGATCACTTCATATATTATTCTCCAGGTATCAGGAGCATTTGGCTGACTCCTCCTGGTGCTTATGGGTTATAAAGACTAGTGCTGTGAAGGATGCTGTGCTAAAGAAAACCAGTTGACACAATGTGTAAATACAATGCATTGAGGATTAATCACCATCTAGAAGAGGTCTATTTATTTATTTCAGTAAGAAGAGATCATTTGAAAGAGCAGAATAAGATTTATTAAGACAGAGAAATGAATCAATGTATCCAGTGATTAGACAGCTGTGATACATTGGTTGATGAGAACTCTGGTGGTGAAGATGAAGGGTGAGGTTTGGATGGAGCTCTGAGTGTATCTGAGAGCACAGATTTAAACCACACAGAGTGATTGGCTGATTGGATATAAAGCACAGACTAGCAGCTGAACACCCAGGAAAGCAGGCAGGTGAATGATTACAGACCCTACTTATTGAATTTGCACATAGGCGTCACATATACCCAATTTATACAATTATAAATTAACCATGCTAATTAATACAACATGTTCTTCACTTGGCGACAAATGTGTATTAACCCATAAGAGTCCTGACCCATTTTTACTGTCAGGAAAACAGTGGGAGTCAGTGTTAAAACTTTAACAGGAACTTTTCTCAGCGTGTAAAGGAGTGGATTCTAATGGGTTAATGATGAATCCATGTGTACATATAGCATTAAATGTTTTTATTAACTTATAATCTGCCAGAGTGTACAATGAATTCAAAGACAAGTCCCTGATTCATATGCTGCTGACTAGCTAGCAATTAACCTGTAAGCTGGTGGGCCAGAGTAATTAGATGCCTCTAGTGTGAATCATTTATTTTGAGGGCAGTTGTATTCAAACCCCACCATCTTCTATTCTGAAATGCCACGCATGTTGACAACTGGTTTGTGTGCCCTCAAGCCAAGCGCACTAAGACCACAGGACAGAACGTGGAGAGAGACCATTTTTACCCAAGTTAAGAGTCCATCCATGGGTTTAGAAATTCACTAAAGAGGCAGGTGAACCCGTTCAGTACTGCATATATCATAACATACTTGAACCTTATAACATTTACAGAGGAGTGTCCTTAAGTTTCTTTTTTTAATACAGGGGTGGGCAATGAATTTTCCCAAGGGGCCATATGACAAACTGGGCCTTTTGTCAAGGCCTGCAACAATAAGCGATTAAATTAATATTGAGCAGAATATAGTTCAGTTTATTGGCGTGTCCCTTTACAAAAGGCTTGTTTGTTCTGGGGGTAAATATTAGACGAGGGTATGCGCTTTATGATGTGAGAGTTTCACTTATTTCAAGATGCCACCTTGAGCTCCACTTCACTACAACTCCAAGGCAGCATTTTATGGAAATTTCCTCAAGGCAGATTCAAAGTAGAGCCACTGTGAACAACTTTAAAAACAATGCCAAAAAAAAAAAAAAAAAAAAAGGAAAAGACTGCAGGCACTAACCAAGAAACAAGGCTTAGGCACCATCACAAGTATAGCTGCAAGTGGCACACATTTAAATATCTTTTGAACTGTCATGAAATCTGATTTTAAAAGTGACATAAAAAGGAAAAAAAAAAAACAAACAAAAAAAAAAACCCCACACACACAACAACAACAACAACAACAACAACAACAAAACAACCTAAATTTTAAACAAGATATAATTTTGGGAAGGTGGATTTTTTTGCCTTTATTGAGATAAGACAGATAAGTTGGGGGAGAGAGCAGTTTACTGTTTGGGAAGACTGAACGTAAACTGCCTCAGGGCAGATTTGACCCCAGGCCCCCCAGGTCACTTGCTCAACCCCTTGAGCTATAGTATACCAGGGCCCTGTTTCAGAAAGCCGGTTTAGAAAACTCAGAGTTAAAAATGATACTCAGGGTTGAGTAACCCCGAACTGTCCAACTCGGAATATTCGGTTTCAGAAAGGCTGATAACAATTAGTTCAATCAACGCGGAGTTGCTTTAACCCCAAGTTAAGCGCACGCACGAGGATACATAAAGCCCTGATTAGTGGAGCACAGATTAAGCGAGTCACCATGGAGACGGAGGGAAAGAAGGCGCGGTCAATGTATTTTACAGCGCTTGAGGCCGAAATTCTGATGGCAGCATATGCCGATAACATGCAAATTTTATGGAAAAAAAGTAACACAGCCTCAGCTGCAAAAGAAAGGGAGCATGCATGGCAAAACATAGCCGACAGAGTCAATGCGTGAGTGTTAATTTAAACATTGATCTAGGGATTTCCACCCATTTAACACGTTATTTTATTATATTTCTTTTTATTTTTTATTTTATACATTTTATTTTGTGATGTGATGTGAGCGCAGGTGCAACCCAACAGGCCCCAAACGTTCCTGGCAGCAAGTAAAAATGAAATATAAAAATATAGTCCAAACAGGTAAGGTGTAATTGTATTATGAGCCATAGTGCTTGGTCTGTTTGTCCTATGTAAATCAATTGCAGTTAGAGGCTACATTAATTTTCTTTCTGTAAGCACTTGAAATTATCTGAGCACATTACAAGTACATATTTGCTTACTCTGTATGCTCAAATGTGACCCGTTATAGCCAACAGAAAAACAGGTGGGGGTCCTCCACCACCACCACTCACAGAGGCTGAGCAGTTGGCCCTCAGCCAAAACAGTGGGCGCCCTGTGGCTGAAGGCATCTCTGCGGGGACATCCTCTGAGTCAATAACCCCGCAAGACACAAGTGCCTACATAAGAGGTAAATTCAAAATAATACATGATGTGCATACATCCTTTCTTCACAGTCACCTTTGCAGTGCTACTCATTCATTTGATAAACTCTTTACCATAATGAAATAATGTGTTAGTTTGAAATGCTACAGGGAACTATGTACCTGTACATTAATGCTGTGTGCTTCCTGTTCACATAGTCTCCTTCATTTACTGAAGGAGCAATATTGGAATGTGAGTGCCATCTATACAGCCAATCACGCCTGGGAACCCTGAAAATAAATGTAAAATTTAAGTAGTAGTTCAAGTATCACCACATCATGAATTAAGTTTTGTTCATCCTGATACCTGCAATTTTGTGGAATCCTCTTTGATAAATCTTGTGGGTCTATGACCGGGAACACCACAAACGAGTACAGGAGACGTTTCAGTGCAACTGTAACATTCCTGACTGCCCGACAGACGGTAGCCTTGGAAACGTGCTCAGCGTCACCAATATTATACAGAAAGCTCCCGTTTGCAAAAAACCGAAGTGCAATACAAATAATATGCACAGAACTGAGAGAATGTCCGCGATGTGTCACATGAGCAATATAAGGCCTGAGGATGTTATTCAAATAAATTATAGATTGTGCTGAAAAACGGTAACGTTCACACAGAAAATCATCAGGAAATGATAAAATGTCCAAACGCGCTCTAATCACTCTCTCCCGGCAGAAAGCTCTGCGGAGAATTTGGGCTTCAACATCTACTGGCTCTTCAAGGAAGGGGCACGCCATGTCTGACACTTCCTACAGTCAGGTTTCCGACAAAGAGGCGGAGAAAGTCAGGGTTAGTTGAAGTAAACCTGCTAGGGGGCAGGTTAGCTTCACGGAGTGTGTCGTCATAGTAACTCACTCAGAATTAATCTAAACTCGCTTTGTGAAACCGAAAACCCAGAGTTTTCGTTAACTCAGGGTATACTTACTCAGAGTTTGCACTAAACCGGCTTTCTGAAACAGGGCGCTGGACCCAAAAACATATTTTTGACTGCTGTTTTTCTGACTTTGGTCTAATACATATCAACACTGGGGTCATAATGTGATTGCTTACATTGCACATTACTTAATCACTCCAAGCACAAATGGGCATAGGTAGACATGAATGCTTAACCGCTATCTGTCAAGTGTAGGCTGTCTGCAGGCAGGATAGGACCCAAAGTGCAGACACTCAGAAGCAAAAGTGCACTCAAAAACAGCTTTAATGCTGACTCAAAAAGTAACAAAACTGAAAATGCAAAAGAAACTTACACAGACAGACAGAACACACAGCATGGGATGACAGAGATCACAACACAGACAAAAGAAAACACAGGGCTTAAGTACACAGAGGAGCAATCAGGGAATGGGAGACAGGAGGGAAACACAGCTGGGACAAATCAGGGCTAACGAGACAAGAGAAGAAAAACCAGACACATTAACATAGGACACAGACTTTCAAAGTAAAACAGGAAACACAGACTGGACTACAGACAGACTCCCAAGCAGACACTGGAACAGAGGGAACAGAGTAGTGAAGCGAGATCGATCAACTGTAGACCAGACAACAAACGACGGAGGCCCAGAAAAGTACAATCAAACGATGAGTTTATTGACAACGGAGAACAACCGTCAGCATATGGCTTATTTGCTCTGACAAAAATACACTGAGTTCTGGTTTTATAGCATAGAGGATCACACCCCCACATACACGTCAATACAGGTCAAAAATACATTATGTCCAGTCATTGTTTACAGACAAGGGTACATCTTGTACATCTCTAATAACTATAAACAGACATATAACTTCTCTCTTTGATAACACCTTCCTTTTAAGGTAATAACTTCAAGCTTCAGGGCCTCTAAGGGCTAATAATGGACCCTCGTCCTCAATCACTAAGTAGACTGAATTGGCGCAGGTCTCAAATAAGAAGTAGAAGACACTTGGGCCTTCGCTCAGGCCTGCTACTAGATTTATGTGTATTGTAAGCATGCATGCAATTAACCTGCTATGTTCTCATCTTCCCTCAACATGTATCACCTGGACACTCTCACCAGTGAAGCTTAAAACCCTCTTGGATAGAACATCAACTCTAAACAAGCACAGTTATGCATTGTGTATAGAATGAACTCAACCTGTGAATAGAATGAATGTGATGACAAACATATTCAATGCAATATGAACCCTGTAAACAATATTACTGATAAAATAATACTGTAGAACATGTTATTAATACATTTATCATAAGGCAGATCATATGGCAGCAATAAAAGAATCTCTAAATCCCAACAGTAGTGGGACCAGGGCAGACACAGACACCGGCTGGACACAGAACAGAGGGAGTATGGAAATTCAAACTTAAGAACTATAAAATCATAAACCAAGAAGAACCAGGGAAAATAGAAATGCAAAACAAAAACAAAAACTTTCACAGTAATAAACCAAGATGAGAACACAAATAAAGGTAGAAAAATGAAAACACTGGGTCAGGTACCCCAACACTATCAAGCCTAAGTGTTCATCACTACTATAACATCATGCTTCCCTTTTCCCTCAGAGGTTTGTGTGAAAACTCTCTTTACATCTTCACAATGTCATTTCAGCTGTTGTGTTTAGTCTTGGGTACAGAATGTGACATTATCATCACATGCAATAAAAATATGTTACACCCAAAATTGTCATCTCACTAGTGATCGGAGGACCACAGGAAAAAAATCAGAAATGAGAAAATAGCTGATATGAATTAAGGATCTTTTTGGTACAGTCTTGGTATACCACATTCAAGCCACCAACCGAACCAGACTGAGAAATGAAGCCACAAATTATTCCCAAAACTGCAGTTCCTCTAGTAGCCATTTGAGATTGGCTCCAAAAACTCAGGGACTCCCCAATGACTCCCATGTTAAAATGCCCAACTGAAAGCTGTGCTAACTGACTGGTACTAAGAAACTGTTACTTCTGTAGTAGTTAGTACCTACTTTTTTAAACTTAGTTGTAAGACTCCATACACACGTGTATAGTAGGTTATTTGATTTGATTTTTATAAGACATTCCATTTGGTTTCTGGTAAGGCTTAAACTTGGAAAGGTGGATGCTTGTTTAATAGGTGTGCTTACATAATGAGCTAATCACTGCCTGCTAGGCATCACCTTCACTAATGTGAGTCAGTGAACGGGTCCTCACCACTACATAGATGCTGTTGGTGCCCACTGGAGCATTTGTAATAGATTTACTTGAAAAATAATAGGACGTGTTGTGTAGTAGAGCCTGCACAGTTTGCCTGAACTGTGGCTAGATTCACATTTTAATGACAACATAATACACAGTGCTGTTTTCTGTGAGTCTAAAGTAGCTTCGAGTTTTTAGTTGTTGATTTAGTATGACACACAAGTCTCTCATTAAGGCTGTAGTTAAGATTCCTGTTATGAAGAAATACCCTTTAAAATACTATTCTTCCTCCTCCTTCTCTGTTCCTTGTTTTCCACTCAATGTAAATATTTTTACAACAGTACCTTATCCCTACTAAAATAAAAGATAAATAATAATGGGAGGCGGCTCAAGGTTATATTATTTCTGATCCAGTATTGCTATAATGGATTGAAATATACAGGTGTATTTTGATATTTGAGGATATGAGCATGATTGTTGGAAGATCATACAAGTTGTTAATTTATGAAATGAAGTGAGTTGTTAACATTCTTGCCAAACTTCCAGTTACAATGTTGTGAATGAGCTGTTATTGTGCAATGAGTCATTCCATTAATGACTGCTTTTACAACAAATGTTTGCTAATTACAGAGTGGCAGGGCTAGACTGGTAATCTTGCATGCCAGGCTTTCCGGGTGGGGTGACGCACTTTTGGGCCGATGGGTCAGCCTGAAGGGTCGCTGTGCAACGGCTGTACAAGCACTGACAGCAGCCCATTCATTCATTTTCATTACCAACACTAGATTACCCAATCAAATCTCTTAATGCAACAGGCCCCTCCTCTACATTCGCTGTGCACTCACGCAGCTTGTAGAAAATGTTTAGAGTGGAAGAAGTGGCGAAGAAAAAGTATCTCATGAGAAAACAAAAAGAAAAAGAAACTAAACAAAAAATAGGTGAAGCAAAATGTGTCAAATTAACTGTCATTTTAGCTGTCAGGGCTGCTAATATACCATGACCCATGAACCAGCAACAACTAGTAACCTCACATTCACACAAGGCTGCAGCTGCCAGCACCAGCTGTGGAGAAGTGAGGAAGAGATGAAGAAGGTGAAACTAACGCAGTAATAGAATAGATGGAGGGAGAGAGAGAGATTCAACGATTCTGGTCAAATGAATGGCCACTTTGTCTGTGAGACATTGCTAATAGCTAAATAACTTTTTAACACAATCCCTTAATTTTAGGGGTTCAAAAGTAATTGGACAAATTTAATAATTGAAAATAAAATGCTTAAAATAAACAATAAACAAACTCTTAAACAAAATACACTCAACAACCACTTTTTAAAGTATACCTGCTCTTTAAAATAAATATATTATCAAATGAGCTGGTCTGAGTACCTCAGACCTGCTGATCTGCTGGGATTTTCCACACAAAAATTTTCCACACAAACCTCTCTAGACTTTACAGAAAATGGTCTACAAAAGAGAAAATACCCCATGAGCAGCAGTTATCAGGATGAAAATGCCTTGTTGATGCCAGAGGTTAGAGTAGAATAACCAGACTGCTTCGAGCTGATAGGAAGGCAACAGCAACTCAAATAACTTCAGTCACCTGATCTCAGGCCAATGGAGCATTTTTTGGATGTGGTGGAATGGAAGATTCACGTCATGGATCAGCAGCTGACAAATCTACAGCTACTGTCTCATGTCAATATGGACCAAAATATCTGAGAAATGTTTCCAGCACTTTGTTGAATCTATGTCGAGAAGAATTAATTCATGAATTCACCAGGAACGGGGATGACTCTGCATACAGACATGCAGACAGCTGGTCCTGTGTTGCAGTCAGAATAACCAAGAGCTGAATATGCTTCAAACTGTATTGATGACAGAGGACTTCCTCTCATCTACATCAACAGCACTGTGTCTTCTGTTGAAACCTTCTGGTTTCTGGGACCCACAATCTCCCAGGATCTGAAGTGGTCCTTTAGTAGTAGTCAGTACTGTACCAGTTGTGACGGCTGTAGGCCTAATGTCAGAATTGGTTATTGGCCTTCCTTGACTTATTTGACTTAGCTTTGGTTAAATTTGCCTCATTTAAATCACATGCAGTTTTAGGTTAACAGCTATTCTTCTGCATTTATCATTATTCACTTGGTCCAGTTATATTTGAGAGTTTTAAAGAAAATATATTTCATTACTAACAGTGTGGAAACATTACAAATGCAAGTTGCACATCTAACTTACAAGTAAAGATGGAATGGCAATGGCCCCATCTTGTATGTGGTGCAGCTCATATAACTGTCAGCTGTTCATATTGATTGGTATACATCTTTTCTGTCATTTGTTAACATTGAACTATCTATAAATAATAAGTCTAAATAATTTAATCACTACTAAATATGATTTTGAGCATTGTTTAAAACTACACAGTCAGTAAAGACAGTCACTTAGACAATCACTAAAAGAAACTCACATAATTATCAATAACAGGGGCTTTTAATTGTAACCATTGATATGACTGAAAAGCTAAGGCAATATTTTACCGTTAAAGAAAGAAACAGCCACAACCATCATCCACAGTGACTAATTTTATGCCTTTTGTGTCAATCGTGGTTCTCTGGACGTGGCATGTAAATATCCAGAAAGAGTACCCCCTCTTTGCCATCTTTATGACCACCCTTCACCCCCCAGTTAATGGCGCTTGTATGGTAAAGACGCACTAAATAGGAAAAAAAAATTCTAAAAGTGTCTGGTGATCATTAAAACATAATGTAATGTGTATAGGAATGTGCAATAGGTTGCATTTACGTGCATCAAAATGGCATATGTTTATCGGCTGGCCTGAGTCACACAATTTCTATATACAGTACAAATACACAGAAAGAGATTATTTTTTAGTCAGAGTAAAAATATTCGTCAGTTACTATGTATATGTTACCAGTTCCATGAAGATTGAACCACTCATCTAGGAGGAGTGCAGGAACAAACATACAGATATCGGTCAAAAGTTACAGAACAGCCCAATTTTTCCAGTTATTTATTGCAATTTAAGTAATTCAAGTCCAATGAATAGCCTGAAATGGTACAAAGGTGAGTGGTGAATTTCCAAAGGTTAAAAAATGTAAGGTTGTCCAAAACTGAAAAATAATGTAGCGACATTTCAGAATTATACAAAAAGGCCTTTTTCGGGGAACACAAAATGGGTTAACAATTTAAAGCTGTTCTGCAGCAGTGAAGGTTGATCAAGCCTTGAAAGCTGTGCTACTAGTTCCTATAGGTGTTCCAACTTTTCTGGATTACTTACAACCCCTTCTGTCTGCATAAAAGCAGTGTTGGACACACTGTCGTACCATACCCTCATGAGCATCAGTTGAACAGTACTGTACTGTAGAAAGTAGTGTGTTGCTACATAAATGGCGAGAAAAAGGGAATTAACAATGGAAGAGAGACAGACCATACCGATCATACCACTTAAAAATGTGGTATTTCCTACAGAGAAATTGCAAAGAAAGTCAAGGTGTCAGTGAGTACAGTTTCCTTCACCATCAAAAGGCACTCAGGAACAGAGGCAAACTCTGATAGGAAGAGGTCCACAACTGAATCAGAGGACAAATTTCGGAGGGTTAACAGCTTGCATGATAGGCGCTCACAGGACAACAGTTTCAAATACAGCTTAATAGTGGTCGTAGTAAGCAAGTCTCAGTTTCAACTGTGAAGAATAGAGTTCGAGCTGCAGGTTTGACAGGACTAGTTGCAGCAAGAAAGCCATTGCTAAGATGTCAGAATAAGACAAAGAGGCTTGCCTGGGCCATGAAACACCGCCATTGGACTACTCAAAACTGGAAGAAGTTATTATGGACTGACAAATCCTTGGAAAAAATTTCTGTTGTATGGATCTTACAATAAAGTTACAATACAGTGTTATTGTATCTTGGAGGAGCTGGTCAAATGTGAAGAGTCTGACAGATTCACTAAACTGTTTTACAAATGCAAAAACTATGCAAGCAAGTTCATTCCCCATAGTAATCTTGTGATGTGACACAACTTACACTATTAAGAGTGTCTTCTCTTCCCTCTGACACAGACATGCTCAACTCACTGACTCACTGTTAGAGGTGGGAAACTACACTGGAGGAAACACAATACAGTTAAGGAGTGTTGACTTTTTATTTTTATTTTGTGAAAAATTCACAGAGTGACAGGATTGCTCATAATTTGATTTTCTTGTATGTTTACATTTAGAATTTCTTCTTGATGGGAAAGAAGCAGATTATCTGTCAACTCGCTTGGACCCACAACTCATGTTTGTTGACTTAGAAACAATCCTTATATAGAGTCAATGAAAGCAAGTGTTGCTGTCTTGATGCCAAGAACATGTTCTCTCTGAGGATATGGGAACTGTTGCGGTATAAGTGTCATAACAGATAAATGGCTGCCAAGCTTAAAGAATTTTTACTTGATGTGAGACTGTATACAAATTGCATGTTTCTCTGTACATCAGTCTCAGATTGGGCTGGCTTAGTGGTTCGACTTCTCTGGAATAAAGGTCTTTTTTCTTGGAAGAACTTGTCTGTTGCAAAAATGCTCCTTTCAATCAAGAAAGAGCTGCTGCCATCCCAACAGATTGTCTAGCATGAAAACCTTGATGCCTACTATCCCACTAAGAGACCATTAACCAACAGATACATGTTGCTTGAATATTTAATTTCTTTGCCCTTATGTGACGGGACAAGCACTGCTTCCACAGTGAACATTAAGGCCTCCGGTAACACAGGCAGAAAGACCAGTAAGTGACCCCCACAATCTCCAATAAGGAAAAATGCGTATTCCCTACTGGTGTTGGTGAATGGTTATTAGTGGTTCTTGGCTGTCTCAAGAGTTGGGAGTTCGCCTTGTAATCGGAAGGTTGCCGGTTCGATCCCCGGCTTGGACAGTCTTGGTTGTTGTGTCCTTGGGCAAGACATGGGTGGATGACTGGATATGTAAAGCGCTTTGGGGTCCTTAGGGACTAGTAAAGCGCTATATAAATACAGGCCATTTACAAGCGAAATCACTGACAAAGAGCTCCTTATGATTGCTTTGGTCTCTGGCAGATTGCTCCAGTGTCTACATGGTAAGTATTACTACCCAGAGAGATCGAAGGCAAGAGACAAATGATGCAACCAATTCCAAACATTGGATAATGGTGAGATTTGGGTGCATGTGGAACACTTACAGTACAAACGTGACCGACCAAAACGACTAAGCCGATGACCACACTGGAATATTTATTCATAGTTAGATATATTCATTGAAAGCAGGCATGTTTGAGAAATGGAAAGGCAAATTTGTATTCCTGAGTCTAATCTGGCTTTACACATGTCGAGTAACAGACACTCTCTCATGCATAAAAACAATTGCAAGAGAGTGGCAACTTTCTCTCATGATATAATTTCACATTCATAATATTTCTTGTGGTATGGTAATAGAGACCGAATAGAAATGTGAGACAAGCCTCCTTCTACTTTCTCCATCCATCCTTTGACATTTCAGTTGACTAGCATTAATTTAATGCTTCGTCTATCTAATATTGTAATCCTATAAAATTTTCTGCTGTTGTAATTTTGCCCATCATCACATTTGACCCACGAGTCTATATTCCCACAGACTTCATTCTCTCTTTTTCATTTGTACATCTGCAAACTTTGATTCAGTACACGCTTGTCTGTGCATGTGTGTGTGTGTGTGTACGCGTATCCCTCTGCATTTGTAGGGTGGTGCAAGAAAGTTGAGGTTTAGTTAGTGTGTTGTGAATGATGCCTGACTCAATCCCAAGAGACTTAAAGGGTGCAGTCTTCGGTGCACAGCTGAACAGAAAGAAAGGTGCACACATAAACATACAACTCTTTCTCTGGCAGCACTTCCTGTCCCCTGGGGAGGGGCTACATGAAAATAAGTGAGCATGAGTGTTTGTGTTTCCAAGTGTGGATGGGAGGTTAAAGCTGAAATGGAGATATACAGACAGAAACCAAGCCAGAACACAAAACGAAAAGTAGTTAAAGGCACAGTAACAAATGACTGTATCAGAGGTAGACACTCTGGTTTTTCCAGGTGGATGAATTAACTGGAATCTGTCTCTTTTATATGGAAAATAGGTGGCAGATTACCACCTGAGATGAGCTTTGAGCCAGCGAGCCAGGATGCAACCTTGCCAACTTTTAATATGCATTAGATAACCTGATTTTGACATTTTATTAATCGAGAAACTGTCAGCACAGGGATACAGAATTCTTTATTTAATTACTGTTACATTACTATGAAAATTGTGTATTAAATTTTAAAAAATGACACAATAATTAAATTTTGTTGATAGCAGCATATTAATGTATGTCAAAGAGAAAGACGACGTTATTGTGGCCTGTGTATATTATGCCAGTGGGTTTAAATGTAGATGTGCTATCCTTGGGGGGAATTGATTGCAAGACATTGATATTCCTTTTGCAAATGTAGAGTCACACAACAACTAAGGGCTTGTCCTCAACAAAGGAAACCTAGACTTGTCATTAAATCAATACTGATGAGTCAATGAGCAAGTGTTAAATAGCTTCAAAAATGTTCGTTTTAGCCATTTTTAATAAGGAACACATAAAAATAATAATAATACATTTCCTAATGAAGCTCATTATACCATAACTCAAAAATCAAAGACAACAAACAATGAAGCAGCAGAGAGAGTGCTTTTGAAGAATTAGCATTGCTCAGGTAACACCAAGCAAGGACAAATGGAAACTGACATTTAAAAAGCTGTTTTGCTCAGACATTTATTGCAAAGGAGAAACTAAATGTAAAGACTTAAAAGTAACAGCGACAGGAAAGACAAAAATGTGTGCAGGATGATTCAGAACAGGAGCTTCCAGCTGTGAGTCTAAAAAACTCTAATTTGTGCAGCATAGAGCCAGAAAAAATACATTTCCTATATCCTTATTACCTCATTTTATCAAATACAACCCAACAATTGACAATTAGACTGACATCAGAGCATGCTCAGTTTCTCAGTCATTTTCACCATTCTGATGCTGGAAGACTTAGAAATTTGATGTTACACACTAAAGCAGGACTCTGTTGATCAGCGGGTGCTGTGACTAGCTAGCTAGCAACATGCAGTAGGGTTGTGGCGCTGGACCATGATGCCGGAGATCAATGATAAAAGTCAAAGTGAGCAGTTATAGCTCGCCAGTCACGGTAATTTTTATCTCATTTCCTGATCATTGCATTAAATTAATATTATTCTTAAGAGATTAATATTAAATTAAATCTGTCTCGTTATAGTTGTCTCATGTCCACGTACCTGACACCTGTAACACAGGTCTAAGTGCGTGGATGTGCAAGTTGATGCCAAGACTTCTGCAAGCTTTGAAATGAAATTGTGTATGAAGCTTTTCTGATCGATCATCAGATGAGAGAACACAGAGGGCGATATTTCTTACA
Source organism: Oreochromis aureus (assembly GCF_013358895.1). Taxonomy (NCBI): domain Eukaryota; kingdom Metazoa; phylum Chordata; class Actinopteri; order Cichliformes; family Cichlidae; genus Oreochromis; species Oreochromis aureus. Next base: position 5,391,387 of record NC_052956.1, read on the forward strand.
ACTTAATGTGACTGCATTTGCAGATACATTCGTTTAAATCATCCCCTTAACTTCTTTTTCCATGTGGTGTTTTTCGTCACAGAAAAACTTTGTAGTGTGTGGTGGAGGGCAAACTGCCCCAGTGAAATTCTGAAAAGTATGAAAGCACCTGTGATACAGCTACAACTCCTGCACTCCTACACCTTTTTACTAAAAAAGTTGGTGGTAGCATGGAGAGTTTATTTAAAATGTTAACAAAATCTTAAAATGTTGATAGGGCAAAGAAATGTTAGGGTGGTTGCCCAGTAGCCTGTTAAGTTTAGTTACATTATGTTAGCTAAACATTTATATAATGGAAAAAAAGCTGATTTTACAGTAGCAACGCCAACTGTGTTAAACAGGCTGGTCAAATGTATTTTAGGAAAACATAAAAATAATAATACTGTGGATGTTGTTGGATGTAGAATTTGTTGAGCAGACCTAGAGGTCATGACACTCGAGCCTAACATTAGCATAACGTTAGCTTATAATCGGCTGCGGTTGCTTTTCTGAGCTCCAGACAGCTGAAAACAACGACAGCAGTAATCCACGATGAACGCGTCCAAAACGGATCTGAGCCGGATGAGCTGGTGCAAGAATTAATACGTGATGTCAAGTATTGGCTTGGGCATCCCTAATAGTTTGTGATTTTATTCAGAAGCATACATTAAATTACATATACATTACAGATTAAGTACCTGTCTTTTAAAACAACAGCCTAACAACAGAGCAGGCTTTGCTGGAATCATTACTTCTCTTTAGAGCCTGCTGCCCAGTCGAGTATTTTTCCAAATGAAATTTAACTATAAGTGACAGAGAACAAACTCCACAACTCTCATTTTGTACAAAAACTGTATTTTATAGCTCAGTTAAAGCTAATATAATTTATGACTAAAATAAACAAGTGAATATCTTCCAGTGCCTTTTTTTAGTAGAAAATTTTGCCTCAAGATCAACTTTGTAATACAATTTGAGGGCAGTGAAGATTTTTCCCTTTTAAAACATTATGTAACACTGAGTGGATATGTATTCTGTGGTATGAATTTACTTTGCAGACTGTTTTGTGTGGACGTATAAGTAAACTAGAAAGGGCACAGAATCACATTTATTCATCCGCAAGCTATTAAGTTGTAGTCCAAATTTAATTTGTTCAGCTGTAGTTTACCACCTCCACTTTTCCATCAGCCACCCTGTGACATTTTAACTAAGAGCTGATTTGCTTATCCTTCATGACATTTGGTAGTGACCAAAGGTAATTCTTTAAAATTAATTTTGTGTGAGGCCAGGGTCTCAGATCTTCTCTATATTTATGAGCAGAAACGGCACTTGAGATTGAAGGATGGTTTTATAGTGTGTCACCTGTGGTAAGATGTACTGCTTTGAGCCTAGATGACAGGCTTTCTGGAGATCCTGAATATTTTTCTTCTTGGGATAACTTCAACATCCTCACAACACTAATGAGATTTGTTGGAAAACCCTTTTCATGACAGAGAAGCAACTGATTCAGTTTGTGGATAAAGTGATTGCTTTCCACTCTGCTTATGGAATTAAGATTTTTCTTTTTTCTTTTACACATAATAACTGTCTGCTCCTGCACTACTGGTCCACCTATTTTTTAATGGAATATAACCTAACGCTGGAATCTGAATTCAAGTTCACAGGGAAATAAGATGCATCTGAAATTAACTTGTGTATCCCTGTTTTGAGCGCCTGACGTGAATTTTCTCCATCACTTGTTTAAAATGACAGGTTGTACAGAATAACATTACAGCAGGAAGCAAAGCGCAGGATCATAGCCCTCGAAAATTTCAAGACTATCGACGGCACCCAACATGGTCAGAATTGTGCTCTGATGCTTCTGTAACCCCAGAAACAGTGAGTACTGAAGTACACTTCTTTATCACGGCAGTAGGGTGAGCAGTCAAACCACAGGTGGCACGAAAGCCAAGATTTTCAAGCGTTTTGAAGTTGCACGCCAAGAGAAAGAAGGACTGACGGCGGAACTGCAAAAACTGATTTGATTAACTAAAATCTCTGGCCTTGGATTGGATTGCAATTTCCTAACTTCATTCTAAGTGAAAAGTTAGAGCGACATATACTCCATTGCTTTACTTCTGCTACTGCTTCCGTGATTAAAAATCCTTAATTTGATCTGTTCAGCCTGACACACGCTAACATGACCCAGAGACACAGTGCGCACACACACACACACACACACACACACACACACACACACACACACACACACACACACACACACACACACACACACACACACACACACACACACACACACACACACACACACAGGCTTTCATCACATTATTAGTTTCACAGCTGGCAAAAGCAAATTGGCAGCCCAAATTCAAGTAAGATTATAATGTTGAGGCTGAGGAGAGATCATCCTTCAGATGTTATTTGCTCACTTGTCCTGAGATCACAGAAGAGAAAAGATAAGAGAATGTGTTACAAAGTTGTTTTGCCCCATCTGCAGAAAAGTTATTCCTTAGAGCCAGTAGTTGTCGTTAAATATTCTTGTGTGCATTCAATTGTAACAACAAATGTGATTAGGATTCAGGTGCTTCTCTCTCAGCTCCTTACACACACGCACACACACACAAACACAATCCCACTCTACCATGCAGTCAGTCCTCGCTCTCCTCTTGTTTTCAATTCAAATGGGAAGAGAGTCGGTGGCAGTAGAAGAGGCTTCATTAATGCTTTGGGTTGATGACACTCCCTGATATCAATAATCAATCACGAAACCTCATGCTACGATCTAGTCAGTTAAGCCCTCGTACAAATCAATACACTGATGAAGCAGCTCTCCCATGGGCACACCCTGCTGCTTAGTCTGCTCTGTGGAGACTTTCTTCAGCTGGACATAAATCCCACTGTACTGGACACTCCTCAGCGGGGCATTTTATTTTAGCTGCTGCTGCAGCATGCAGCTGAAGAATGCAGCATCCCTACAACATCTTTGGTATGATGAACAATGTCTTGTTAGGAATGAAACCTAAGATAAAGAATAAACAGGCGATACTGTGTTGCTGCCCCACAGTTCACACAGCTAAATCACAGCACATTTCCACATTTGCACTTATTCAAAGTCTGTTCAGGTTCTATGGTTCAAACAGCAAGTTTATGCTCCTATGACAGGTGGGGGATCAATCAAAATATCGATAGTATCGATACCAACGCTGATATTGGTATTAGATTAATGCTAGTGCAATAAGATCGATACTTTGTTTCTGTCCTCCAAGTTCAGTATGTAGTCCGCTGAATTGTTTCAAATTATTTTTGTGGAAATGAAAAAAATATATACCTCAAACACACACTATGAAAAATGTTTGGGTTTTTTTTGTTTTTTTGTTGACTGCCATGTCAATTTGGATTCCAGCTCTCCAGAAATACATTAAAATCTGAAAGGTGTTTTATTGTGTTAACCAGTTATCTTCCACAGCATGTCTTTTATCCTGTCTTCCTTCTCTTTCCCCAACCAGTCGCAGCAGATGGCCGCCCCTCCCTGAGCCTGATTCTGCCGGAGGTTTCTTCCTGTTAAAAGGAAGTTTTTCTTTCCCACTGTCGCCAAAGTGCTTGCTCATAGGGGGTCATGTGATTGTTGGGTTTTTCTCTGTGTGTATTATTGTAGGGTGTACCTTACAATATAAAGCGCCTTGAGGTGACTGTTGTTGTGATTTATTGCTGTATAAATTGAATTGAATTGAATTGAATTAAAATGTGTTCAGAATTTTCAAATTGATTATGATTCGTGACATAATGCTCTCCCATACATAAGTATCAGGAGTGGTATTAGTATTGGCAATTACTTAGTATCAGGTTACTACCAAAATTTACAGTATTGCACACCACTAGCTCCGATGACCACCTTGCAAACATTAGAAAGCAAGCTAGAAGTGTATTGGTCCTACAAATGTTTTGGAAGCATTGAGATTAGGATACTCATAGCAGCACCAGTGTTTGACATTGACATGACATTTGCATCTGATTGCTAAATAAGGGCCTAAAGTTGATGTAACTAGAATGGCATAGACTGCATGTAAAACATATCTGTACCCCATGCATCACCATATAGTTTGTCGACTGTTGTTTTTAAAGCTTTAGTTGGCCAACCTTGGCACTGCATGCACATATGGCTTCAACTTTGCTACAGCAATCTAGCCATGCATACCCTGCTTCATCATCTATTTTACTTTCACTGTCAGTCATAGTTTATATATAGCTCAAGTGAGCAGTAGGGTCATTTTCTTATAGACCTCGATATTATCAGATTTCTGAAAACATGGAGAAGAATTCAGGTTTAAAACACTTACACATTAGCTTCTCTTTTTATGACCTGGAGGTTCTCTCCAGCTGTACAGTCCATGTGCTAAATAATGCATGATATGTGTATTTGCATGTTTGTACAGTTGCTCACAGCACAGACACTTACATACTGTATGCATGCAAGTGTGTGTACCTTAGGGGAAGAGGGAGTTACACAAGCTCATACACAGTGGTGCAACTGTGTGATTTGACTGAAGTATACACATATCAGGTTTGACATTGATGTTTAGCAGGCAGCAATAGTGCGTGCGTGTGTGTGTGTGTGTGTGTGTGTGTGTGTGTGTGTGTGTGTGTGTGTGTGTGTGTGTGTGTGGAGAGAAACTGTAAAAGTTTGCATTCAAACCAAATGACCATTCACAAGGATAAAACAAGTGCACACAGTCTAAATTATAAAGGGTCGGAGGATTGTGATTCTGTATCTAATGTATGAAACTCCATTTAGTCCATCCAGTTCTATGTTAAAAGCTGAGAGCTCATCACTGAATCTAAAGCCCACCCGAGCTTTGCACTGTTGCCATAGCAGCAATTCTGAGCTCTTCAGCTCTTTAGCTCAGTGACAGAAGTTGTGAGCTGATTTAAACAGTGGGAAATGAAAGTCATTCTTGTTGTTGAGATTTTATTTTAATGTTATCACATTCTAGAGCATGGAATGCTTAACAAGGGACCTTTTTCACAGCACAAACACATATAACCTTAAATTTTTGACAGTGTTATACACAATACAGGGAGTGCAGAATTATTAGGCAAATGAGTATTTTGTCCACATCATCCTCTTCATGCATGTTGTCTTACTCCAAGCTGTATAGGCTCGAAAGCCTACTACCAATTAAGCATATTAGGTGATGTGCATCTCTGTAATGAGAAGGGGTGTGGTCTAATGACATCAACACCCTATATCAGGTGTGCATAATTATTAGGCAACTTCTTTTCCTTTGGCAAAATGGGTCAAAAGAAGGACTTGACAGGCTCAGAAAAGTCAAAAATAGTGAGATATCTTGCAGAGGGATGCAGCAGTCTTAAAATTGCAAAGCTTCTGAAGCGTGATCATCGAACAATCAAGCGTTTCATTCAAAATAGTCAACAGGGTCGCAAGAAGCGTGTGGAAAAACCAAGGCGCAAAATAACTGCCCATGAACTGAGAAAAGTCAAGCGTGCAGCTGCCAAGATGCCACTTGCCACCAGTTTGGCCATATTTCAGAGCTGCAACATCACTGGAGTGCCCAAAAGCACAAGGTGTGCAATACTCAGAGACATGGCCAAGGTAAGAAAGGCTGAAAGACGACCACCACTGAACAAGACACACAAGCTGAAACGTCAAGACTGGACCAAGAAATATCTCAAGACTGATTTTTCTAAGGTTTTATGGACTGATGAAATAAGAGTGAGTCTTGATGGGCCAGATGGATGGGCCCGTGGCTGGATTGGTAAAGGGCAGAGAGCTCCAGTCCGACTCAGACGCCAGCAAGGTGGAGGTGGAGTACTGGTTTGGGCTGGTATCATCAAAGATGAGCTTGTGGGGCCTTTTCGGGTTGAGGATGGAGTCAAGCTCAACTCCCAGTCCTACTGCCAGTTTCTGGAAGACACCTTCTTCAAGCAGTGGTACAGGAAGAAGTCTGCATCCTTCAAGAAAAACATGATTTTCATGCAGGACAATGCTCCATCACACGCGCGTCCAAGTACTCCACAGCGTGGCTGGCAAGAAAGGGTATAAAAGAAGAAAAACTAATGACATGGCCTCCTTGTTCACCTGATCTGAACCCCATTGAGAACCTGTGGTCCATCATCAAATGTGAGATTTACAAGGAGGGAAAACAGTACACCTCTCTGAACAGTGTCTGGGAGGCTGTGGTTGCTGCTGCACGCAATGTTGATGGTGAACAGATGAAAACACTGACAGAATCCATGGATGGCAGGCTTTTGAGTGTCCTTGCAAAGAAAGGTGGCTATATTGGTCGCTGATTTGTTTTTGTTTTGTTTTTGAATGTCAGAAATGTATATTTGTGAATGTGGAGATGTTATATTGGTTTCACTGGTAAAAATAAATAATTGAAATGGGTATATGGTAAATGGTAAATGGCCTGTATTTATATAGCGCTTTTTTAGTCCCTAAGGACCCCAAAGCGCTTTACATATCCAGTCATTCACCCATTCACACACACATTCACACACTGGTGATGGCAAGCTACGTTGTAGCCACAGCCACCCTGGGGCGCACTGACAGAGGCGAGGCTGCCGGACACTGGCGCCACCGGGCCCTCTGACCACCACCAGTAGGCAACGGGTGAAGTGTCTTGCCCAAGGACACAACGACCGAGACTGTCCGAGCCGGGGCTCGAACCTGCAACCTTCCGATTACAAAGCGAACTCCCAACTCTTGAGCCACGATCGTGCATATATTTGTTTTTTGTTAAGTTGCCTAATAATTATGCACAGTAATAGTCACCTGCACACACAGATATCCCCCTAAAATAGCTAAAACTAAAAACTACTTCCAAAAACATTCAGCTTTGATATTAATGAGTTTTTTGGGTTCATTGAGAACATGGTTGTTGTTCAATAATAAAATTATTCCTCAAAAATACAACTTGCCTAATAATTCTGCACTCCCTGTACAATGAATGTGAACCAGAAGCCAGAAAATTGAATTAAGTCATGAAATACACACAGATATATTTGTACATCTGTGTTTTTCTCTTTCTGATGTGTTAAATGAAAATGGCTGTGGTAAAAATCTTTTCTTGACAACCTCAGAACTTTCAGTACTCGGTAGATGTTTAACCTTTTGCAAGCATCTGTCCACACGCGATATTGTGCTGTACTGCATGCGTTGTTTGCTACACTCCACCAGGTGCAGTGTCATTTTGTAATTAGTTGTGATACACGAAAATACAAATGAAAACTGGTCAGTATGATTTGGAGCCAAAAACTCTCTGCCCATAAAAACAGAAAAACAAATTGTACCTAATTTATATTTTCCAATCTCCCCTTCAAGGTTGTCCACTCGTGCACCCCTTGGCCACCTTCAGCACTCCTACTCCCTGCAAAATCTAATTTTGACAACTCGCAAGTGGATATCTCTCATTTCGTTATGAATTTCATGCTGAACAGAGTTGGATCGTCTTTCAGAGTCTAGCAATATACAAGCTCCAAGGTGGTACATCAGGTAAAGAGTGCAACCATTTGCATACTTGACTGTTATAGTGACCAATACATAGAGTAGGGGTGGCCAACTCCAGGCCTCGAGAACTGGTGTCCTGCAGGTTTTAGATATCACCCAGGGTCAACACACCTGAATCAAATGATTATTTCATTACCAGGCCTCTGGAGAACTTCAAGAAATGTTTAGGAGGTAATTTAGCCATTTAAATCAGCTGTGATGGATCAAGGACACATCTAAAACCTGCAGGACACCGGCTCTCGAGGCCTGGAGTTGGCCACCCCTGACATAGAGCATTCAGAAAAAGGGCATTTTTGGCTACATGAACATTGTCTTGGCTTACCACCCACGCGACATCCCTAGATTTGGTGTACTGATAATTTCTCTTTGTTCACCAAATGAAATTTAAGTTGAAGGGTCACAGTTTTGACACAGTGGAGGTGATTAAGCATGCTCTACAAATGGGAAATCCACAGGTCATAGAAAGGTGTATTAGGGGACACCCCTGAAGGGGTTAGTGATTAAATTTATATTTCATCCATCCGTACATTTTCTTCTGCTTGTCCAATTTAGGGCGGCTGCAGGGGCTGGAGCAATCCCAGTTGTCATGAGGCAAGAGGCGGGGTACATCATATCTAACACACAGAAACAGGTAAGTATTCACAATCATAATCATACCTACATCCAGTTTAGAGTCCCGAGTCATGCTAACATGCATGTCTTTGGACTGGATAAGCCTCATACAGGCACATGTAGAACATGCAGCCTCCCTGCTGTAACACAACAGTGCTAATCATCACACCGCCATGCACCCTCAAACTTAAGTAAGTTTTTGCTTTTTGCAGTTGAGCTTGCACAGCTTTTTGATTGCACCTTGTGAAAGTTGTCACTATGTAACATACCCAGTATTAAATACACTGAAATCTAAACCATGGGTATCATAAGTTCTCAAAAGAAAAAAAAAAAAGGTTAAAGGTTTTCCTTTCAAGAATTCTGCCGTATAAACCTCTATCTCTCAGCAGAGAGATTAACTGTATCCTTGTGAGCTTTTATAACCTTACAGAGTGCAGCTGTTATGGTTGTCACATTGGACGTGTCGCTCAGAGACAGACATCGCAGTCCCACCACCTTTTATACCAGCGCTGAGGGTGCAGATACCTGCTTCAGTATTCTCCTAAATTATTGGTGTCACCAATCAAACAAAACCAAATAAGAACCAAGTTTTTGTTTTTTTTGTAGGTTTTGTTTTTTTGTTTTTTTTTTCTCAGTTTTCTCCAGAAGAGCTCATCTCTTCAGGTTGTTACAGCATCTCCCTCTGTATAATCTGGAAATCTCACAACTTCGGCACTGATACATCGCTGAAATGGTGGTAAAAACCAACACGAGGTGGACAACCATTCGTGAGGGTGAGAATAGCGAGTATAATGGCCCATAAAGGGGCACCAGTGCCATTTTCAGTGTCCTTCACACAAACTAAATCTACCATAGTACCTTCAGCTTGACTAAATTAGTAGCTATCACAGTATCCACCATCTGTTTCATTTTTGTTCATCTCTATTTTAAACCAAAATGTGAGCTGTGACTTTCAGGCAAGGTGCACTGTAGCTACGTCCTGAGACCAGAGCTGTAGTTAAAGACAAACAGTGCTCCTGCTTAATCATCTGCTCAGTGCTAATCGAGACTCGACTGACTTACAGTGTGGTCCAGTGTTCTCTTCTTTCCACTCCATCACACAAACTCAACACAATACAGTAGAGAAGTTGTAAAGACAGCTATCCCATTCCTCCATTAGATGAAAAGGAGCCATTCATTTATTTATTTATCTGGGCACTCGCAGGAGGAAGGCCATGAGATACAGCAGAGGGAGCTTTTTAATCAGGCCCCAGCTCCCAACCAGCTGACTGATGTGCAGCGACGCGTGTTTGTTTATCCAGGGCGCAGCTGCCAGAGGGCAAGGTGATGAGGGAATTTCTCTCCCTCTCAGTAACTCGCTGCCTAAACATTGAGAACAGTTCTGTTAAAAAAAAAGGCAAGGAGGATCTTGAACTTTTTCTAACGAGATCTAAAAGCACTGGGTGTAATTAGAAGCTGTCTGGAATGAGGACAATTAAGTGTGGTTTTGGTGTCCCCCAGGGTTCTCTCAATGGGCCGAATTAGAAAACGAGTGCAAAAAGATTGATGAGTTCAATGTTTTCCAAATGAGCAGCCTTATACACATAATTACACCACGGAAATGAATGGATCATCACGATACAAACTCAGGCGAGGGTATGCTAATTGCTCATCAAATAGGAAGGCTGCGGTGTCAGCTTCACAACTGCAGCATTCACTGTAAAAAGAAGAGCTGGGAGGGGGTTCTGCTGCTCAGATTAATGTGATCCATCTTCCTTTTCCTGTGTTCATTATTCTATATTCACACCCTAACCCCAGTTATCTAGTCCTACAGAAGACACCAGTCAGATGCGCAAGGACGATGCAGTACTTCTTACAGCTCATGTGCCATTAAGCATAAGCACCACACCATACCATGTAGGAATCTCCAGCCAACCATTCTTTATAAATACTTTATGGGGAAGAAAGTAGAACTTAGAGACAGAAAGTGATTATCTGTTCCTTTTGCTTTGTTTGATATTGAAAGATGTCTGCCGACATTCTGATGCATCTCACTCCTGTTTGCATAGTTTGCATTCAGCTTAACTTTTCGCTGTGGTGACACGGTCAGACGGTGCAGAGCAGGACATTTTGTCACTGAATAGACACCAGTAAGTAATATTTAGTGGAGTAATCTTGCAGATAATGACATGAGTAATTTGAATAAATCCCCTCTCTATGATATGGGGGTTATAATTATAATCAGAGGTTAGGACTGGAGAAGCAGCTACTGTCATGCATGTTGATAGCAGTCCAACATGCACTTGCTTTAAAGCATGAGAACATTTTACCGCTTCTAATGCTGCTCAGAGTTTTATATTCAAAGCCCACGTGTATATTTATGTCCTTTTTATTTGACTTTGTAGCTTGCACCCTGAAAGCCACTTAGCGTCATCTCATCCACAGTTGTCACTTGACCCTGTGAAATTTGCACAAGAAATGGCATTTCATTTTCATGAACTGCCTTCTCTTTCCTCCCCCTTAACCTTTCTGCATTTGAATTTGGAACAAATCTTCTAAATAACCCATCAGTGCACTTATCGGGCTGCTGTACAGTCAGCCTTCAAATCAGGAATCTGGACATTATCACCCACTGCAGTCAACTAATTTTCACTGCCCATCAGACCTTTGATATCCTTAAACTAAACCTGAAGTTTCAGTGTTACAGGGCACATTTCAGTAATGGTGTACTTATTAAATCCCATGGATGGATGGCAAAATCCCCTTTTTTTTATCTTATATCTGTCTTGCGAGCCTTTCACCACCTTCATCCCGCATTGCATTAAATAACCTAACCCTAAGGCTTACTGCACTGCCCCGCATCCTTCCCTCCTTCCTTCCACATCCCTCACATGAATAAGTGAATGTCCAGGAAGGATTGACTAGATCTCTTTAGATTCCTCTGGGAAGCCCGACCTTGCCTTTCAGGACACAGTCCATCTAAGGAGGCTTGGATTCACATGGCAGCGGGGTTGTAGGAAAAGTTCAAGCAGACCTGACTGCATATTAATTAGGGCTTTTTTTAATGGTTCAAGTGAGGTGCCAAAACAAAGATACATATCAAATAGAGATATAAAAAGTTGTGTTTAAATTTCTGGGGTGAAGCGGTGGAAGATGATTCTCGATGTTACAGCAAAACACTTTCTAATGTGTTTACTATGCTGGTTGCAGCCAAGGGAGGATAACTGCAATGTAGATGGAGGTTCAATGTGCCAATAAAGAGAAAATAATAAAAAAATAACAATATTCAAAAGGCTCAATAGTCCTCAGAGGGAATGCCTTGACATGTTTTGAAGCAGCTCGCACCACAAAGGCAGCCGTTTCAAAGAGATCCATGAAAGGCAGGAGTAGAAAGACACATCTGTGAGCGCAGACATTAGGATGCCTCAAAACATTCACATTCCTCTAAATTAAGGTCACAGTCTGAATCAGTTATGTTATGGATCACTTGATGTGAATATGTAGATATTACTTTGAATGGGAGGCAGAACTGCCACATATAAGTATATTGACATAATGCATCTGCAATCATGTCAAAAGCAAGGATGTATTCAAAGCTGGCATTACCGAGCAGTTGTTCGCACGCTGCCAGAGGCCACTGAAAGCAACATGAGTGCAGAGCAAACATACACAGAAGAGCCACAACATTAAAACCACCTGCACAGTATTGTGTAAGTCTCCCTTGTGTCCGTGAAACAGCTCTGAGTCATCAAGGCATGAACTTTACAAGACCCCCGAATGTGTTTCATGGTAACGGGCTCCAAGATTTTAGTACCTTTAAGTCCTTTAAATTAAAAGATGGGTCCTCCACGGATTGGACTTAATTGTCCAGCACATCCCACAGATCCTCAATCAGTTTTTGAAGTGCGACAGGGCCTCTTTCTAGCTGAAAGAGAGCCCTGCCATCAGGGATTACCTCTGACATGAAAGAATGTACGTGGTCTGCAGTAATGTTTAGATAGATTTTTCTCTCTCTGCTAACCACTGCATTATGGTAGCACCTCTCAAGACCTGTCACTTTTGGAGATGCACTGACCCAGTCATCTAGCCATCAAAATTTGGCCATTTTCAAAGTCACTCTAATCTTTCTTACCCATTTTTCCTGCTTCTGCCTCAATAACTTTGAGAACTGACTGTTCATTCACTGTCGAATACATCCTAAGCCATGACAGGTGCCTTTCTAATAAGATTATATTATTCACATCAGCTGTCAGTAGTTTTAGTATAGTGCCTGGCCAGTGTGTGTCCCATGGAAGCTGTACTAATTTCTCACAAGGAGAGCAATGATGATTTGGTGTTTTACCCTAAGCACAAAAAAGATGAGAAGCTCACTGGGATTGAGCCAGATGTAAGTTCAAAATCAAACCTATTGCAGATCAGTCAGAAATCTAACTCTGAATTCAGACTGCATTTGAAACATGCAGCCTTTGACACATTCTTAGCAAGTTCCAAACCAGCACACAAACAAGGCAAAAAGGCTATTTGGACTGTTACTCAAAGAGATTTTGACCTGTAGGCCACCAGTGAGTCTGAAGGCTGAAAAATATACTCGCTGCAGTTTGATCCTCTGTTTGGCTGTCTGTCTCACACAGGTATGTGTGGGTGCCTTTCCAATACCAAGCTGATAATGACAGGCTGATTATGGTGTGCAGCAGTTTTGACAGATTCTAACAAATTAAAATGACATTGCCTTCTGGTGCCTGTTAAAAGGAGTAAAAATTTTAAAAAGAGTGTTTTTAGCCAGCACAAACACAGAGAAGCCATACAGGAACCCAGGCCTTGTGACATGGTCTATGTGTGTAAATTTTGTGGGTGGTGGATCTCTGGGTCAGTTGTGACATTATGATCAAATGTCAACGGTTGACATTTTATTTTCATGTGTTTATGAATTTCTCGTGTAAAGTTATATAAATTGCAGAGCGAGGCAGAGGAGTCCAGCAAGAGGTAGAGAAGCGACGCAGGAAAAAACACGATCGCTCAGGCCCCAGGGTTCCTCTCTGACTTTTCCCTGAGCTGCCACGTTCACACAGTGGCTCTCAGATTATATTTAGATAATACAAGAATGTCATTAATTAGCTGAAATGTGTTCTCTCTTGCTCCCTGTGTGTGTGTGCGTGAGAGAGAGAGACTGGTGAGGTTGGTGGGGTGTAGCGCTTGTGCAGAAATGACAAAAGCAGTGGCGTGTAAGGTGTTAATAGGTTTTTAATAAGTATTAGCCAGTCAGGACCACGGACAGCGCCAGACAGAAATTCAGCCCAACTTGAAGCAACAGATTAATCCAGACCCTTATGAAGGAAATTGCAACCAAATTAGACGCACCCAAGTGCTGGTGGCAGCAGAATGGTATCACATCTATTTATGCTTGTAAGACATGCAGCTTTTCTCAGGCTTTTAGCAAGCTACGCAGAAATCATTGTGCTCACGGTTCCAACAAACAACAAAACGGGCTGGGACTAGTAGTTTGCACAAATGTACTCTAGCCTGTGATGACTAAGCTCCAGTATTAATCATATATGTGTTTGACGATCAAGTGAATAAGCATGAGCTTTGTTTAGTGATGGCTTTTCTTCCTGACATTACGAGGGTATGAGCTGTAGACTAACGCTCTCTTTAACAAATATGTCCAGCGCAGATCTATTTACTTTCCCATAAATATGACGCACCTGCACTCTTTACTTGAGCAGAATGAAAAATCTAGTTGAAAATACAGTTTACAAAGACAAAGAGGAACATAAACAATACACACAGAAACAAACAGGCAGAGGACAAAGCGTGTGTCACTTCCTAACCTCCATGCTCGGAAGGTTGCGCGTTTGTCGGGGTTAACCTACCAGCAGTCTTAAGGCAGCTCTTCAACTCAACGCCCGAATACTGGTGTCTGCCTCTGAGCTTATCAGGCTTTCCCAGATGGTGATTTGAGCGCATGGAGGGAGTGAGAGACACGGAAAAGGGAAAGGGGAGTGGAGAAGAGTGGAGGTGAGTTTAAGAAGATGAAACAGACTCTACATTCGGGGTCAAAAATATGAGACTTTCATTATTTTTCCTTTTTTTCTTTTTATGGACTCTGTTATGTGGATACAAGGGATGGAAATCTAATATCCATTAAAGAAAACAACAAGAACAAAAAATAGCTTTTTAGTTAACACCTCTGCAGAAGTGAAGGGCCAGATACTGTGCATTCACTGAGGCGTTATAATCAAATATTGTACCCTAGTCCATCAGTGGACTTATTATTTTCAGTCTGGTGCTCATTAGATTTGTGAATAACACATATATTTAAAAAAAAACATGCCCTATATCATGAACACTCAAAGCTGCCAGCAATTCTTCATCTTTAACCATCACTTTAGAACAAGTTTTTGCCCCCAAACATACACTTAGCAGAATCATTTGTTTACCACATGTAAAACATGTTTGACCGTGTTTATGACAGCAAAACACAAAGTGCCATCATGATGAGTTGGGTTCAAGTGTTGTGTTACCCAATGTGGTGCTAAAGGATGCATCCATGCAAGCTTGAGAGCTAATTGAGTGTAATGTCATTTTATCTGCTTCAGCAGGTTATTGACAGCAACATCCCAGAAGCCTGTTCATCCCTCTGTCAACTCGTCAGCATGGGAGACGCCATTATCATCTCATTACAGCTCACGCTTTCAAATAATCCTGACATTTCCTGCCTCTCTCTGAGCTGTGGGAGCTGCTGTGCTCGGCTGTATTGTAGCGGTAATAGTCGGATGTGGGGCGAGTGTGGGTGTGTGAGGGTGTGTGAGGGTGTGTGTGGGTGTGGGGGGTGGGCGTCTGGTAGTGGATCAGAATAAGAGGTAATAAAGACAGTTTTAATTTCCTGGAGCCACTCAACAGACAGCTCTTATCCATCTGCTCCTTCCCCCCCCAACAACCTTGCAGTCTTTAAATCTCGACATTCTTGCTCATCGACGAAAAGATGGTTAAAAAAAAAAAGAAATACAGCGGATTATTGAATCCACACCAACAATTTGGAAACAGCCCGGGCAGTGTTGTTTGTGGAGTGCGTAGCTTTGAATGATGCCTAGTTATTACTGAAATAACCACTGCGCCATCAGGAAGGAAAAGGTCACAGGCAGACATGAGAAATGGGAGATATGCTGGAACAATGGAAGGAACGCAGACTGGGCTGTCCGGGATTAATCTTGTCTTCCTCGGAGTTACCTGGGGAATGAGTGAACAAGTTTAATCCAGGAAGCAAAAACAAAAACTGTCAGGGAACAAAAACAATTGTGCTCTTGTGTGTCTTTGAAAGGGGAAGAAAAATCTATTAATATATCTGCCGGCGCTGGTTTTGCCATTTTCCTCGTATGATTCGTCCGTCACATGCTCTTTTAAAGGTGCGCAGGTCTGCAGACGACCTTCCTTGTGAACTGTGTTTCTTTTTATCTGCTGTTTTCATGCGACCCATGACTGTGCCCCTTATTAATCTTTTGCGGAGGGAAAAAAAAAGCACCCCGTTTCAACTGAGCATCGGGGTGCAGAGGGATATCACTGCAATCGATGCAGGGAGCTTCTGTACAGGAAGCAGCAGCTGGCCGCAGTGATGTGGGCGAAGGTGAGAATCTCTGTATGAATCCTGCAGTTTATCCTATACAGGCTACAGAGAGAAAGATCCAGATTTCCACTTCAGCAGTCATCAGTAGCTCCCAGGCTGTCTCCCACTGCTCTGCTTCATGATTGCTCATAGGATGGTTAGGTGTTCGTCAGGTGAAACTGAAGCATCGCCAGATCATCGGTAGTATGAAATTTGTGCGCTATGTGAAGAGATTTGTTTTGCTCAACAATGGCTGTTGGAACAAAAAGGATATTCATTTATACCTCATTTCTGGTTTTCAGTGTTTCTGATTATAGGGTGCTATCCTGTCTATTGTAAATCTCATAAACAGACACAGGGTGTGCTTGATTTTAAAACAAGCTGAGCACGTTGTTAGCTTAGGTGGGCCACATTTGCAGTACATTAGCTGATAAATGCATTAGCTTAACTCACCTCTTTGCACTCTCTGTGTGTTTGTATGCCACTTTGCATTTTTCTTTCACTTTATTTCTCAGCCCGACATTTCTTCGCGTTAAAAGGGAGTTTTTCCTTCCCACTGTTGACAAGTGGTTGATAATAGGGGGTTGCACGGTGGCCCTGAGAGGCCAAACGGACTGCAACTTAAGAAAACACCAGCAATAAGAAAAATGCTCCAAAGCACACAAAATACAATGGAAATAGGAAAAATGAAACAGAAATAGGAAAAAAAATTATTTTCAAAGGCACATGGGAAGTGTTTCTGGGGAGACAATAACCCGACGGACCAGTTGCAGGAACCAAAATATGCTAAGAATTACGCTGGGAGACACTTAAAAGAAGTGGAGGATCTATCACTCTTGTGAGGAAAGAAAAGATGAGAGGTAAGTGTGTTAGCCTAACTATTAGCCAAAAATCCATCATCAGTATTATATAAATCATGAGATTAAAACACACTTACCTACCATGTTTTGGCTCCTGCAACTGGTCCGTCGAGTTACTGTCTCCCCAGAAACAATTCCCTTCTGCTGTTTTTTCCTATTTCCGTTTCCGTTTTTCCTATTTCCGTTGTGTTTTGTGTGCTTTTGCAGCGTTTTTCTTATTACTGGTGTTTTCTTAAGTTGCGGTCTGTTTGCCCTCTCAGGGCCACCGTAGGGTTGCCGGATTTTTAGGATTTTCTTTGTGTGATTGTAGGGTCTTCACCTTATGATATAGAGCACCTTGGGGTAACTGCTGTTGTGATTTTGGTTTGATATAAATAAAACTGAATTGATTTGATTTGATAATAACTGAGTCTAATGCCAGCCGCACAAGCTCTTAATACCATTCTTTGCATTTTGTCTAACTGGCAGAAATTTATAATCACTGGTTCAGACAAGCTGTATCCAAGAATCAAGTCCTCCCTTACTTATTTGTTAAAGCAGTTGTGAAAAGGCTGGATGTGTTATGTTATACTAGTGTGACCTTCAAGAAGCATATAAGCAAGGTCACCCAGTCCTGTTACCATCATCTAAGCAATATCGCAAGGAAAGAACCAGTACTGAGTTTTAGTTACACCCAGGCTTCCTCTCAGTTAAATTATTGTGATGGTCTTTTAACATGTATCAGTCAGAAAGCATTAAATAGACTTCAGATTGTGCAAGAACACAGCTGCCAGAATTCTTACAAAAACCAAGAAACCTGGACATATTACACCAGTCTTTATGACTCTACACTAGCTGCCCCTTACTTTTAGAAGTGATTTTTAGATTTTACTTATTACTTTTAAAGCCCTTCATGGCTTGGCTCCAGAATATATACTGAAACTGCTGTTCCCGTAAAACCGGTGTGCAGGTTCAGATCCTCGGGCAGAAACATGTTAATTGTTCCCACCTCACACTTAAAGACAAAAGGCGATCTAGTGGTTGCCATTAGGGCTCCTCGGTTGTGGAATGAGTTGCCTAGGGAAGCCCGGTTCACCTTAAATCACCGCTAAAGACTCACTCATAACGTGAGGGTTTTTAAAAAATTTTGCTATACAGATTTATTCTTTTTTGACATTCTTTGCTTAACTCTGTCTTATTCTTTTAACTTCTAGATGCTCTGTTAATTTAAATTGTTTTTTATTACTGCAGTATCACATTGTATCTTACGCTTATTCTTACTCTGGCATTAAACTCAAGTCTTGCGTAGTCTAATTGTTTTTATCATTTCCTCCTAGTTTTCTCTTTATTTCTGTGTTTCTGGAAAGCACTTTGTAACACTGGTTTTGACAAATGCTACACAAACAACTTCATTATTATTATGTTTTTAATATTATTATTTATCACTATCTGGTGTGTTGACATTAATGCCTGCTCTGTGCTGTACAGAGGGGGCTTTGCTGCTGCTTAGCCTTAGGCGTTTCATGTATTCGAGTGGAAGGAGAGGGAAGGTCCCAGAACAGTGCAGTGCTGCCAAATATAAACTACTGTGTGGAAAAACAAAAATCTTCTCATGACTAAAGTAGTAAAGCAAGTGGACCTCTCTGATCCTTTTGTTTGGATCCTTTGGCAACAATAACCACAAACAGGCTATTCCAGGTGCTGCAGATCAAACCATTCATCATCCAACCTTTATTATTTCCTCCCTCTGATTAGCCATATTCTTAGATTGTCTGGTGGTGTGATTAGCTCTCTTTAAATCACCCTGCAATATTGGATTAATGCCTGGGCTTTTCAATGAATCAGATTTTTAACTTTCTGTTTGAAAGTATTTCTGTAGTACATTTACTCTGATTTTTAGGGTCACTCTCCGAGTGCGTCCTTGAACCTTTACTGAGCTTCAGCTGGCAGATAGCCACCTTGACACTATCCTGAAAGGATAGTGCTCAATTTGTGAAAACATAATGAGAAGCTGTCTATGCCCAAGCCTTCAAACACAGTGCTCTGTTTGCTACAGTATGCTAAACTATTGGTAGAGCCCTTTTCTATATGACATGAGAGTGCCGAATTTCTACTCAGACATTACACTCTTTGATGAATCATTTCCCAAACCATTTAGTTTACAATAAGAGAGCGATGAGGCATGCTTGACACCCGTCATGCTTATCTCAGGAGCAAATGTACGCACCATCAAAGAATCCCTGGATTGTCTGGAGTTTGGATTTGGATTGAACTGGAGCACTTCTATCATGAAAACATGTAAAAGAAGTGAATGACAGATTATTGTAGGCTCAGGTTAAAAGACATAAGTACTGTATAGTTTTGCTGCTCTATCTCAGAGATTGTGTGCAATCCATATTTCAGAAATTCACAATGAATAGACTTTATATAAAAATCACGCATTTCATTAAAACTGTGAAACAGCTGACCTTCAAAGCAACTTGTTCGGATGTTTCATAATTCAGATGAGAGCTCGTCTTTGTTATATGTATTCGTTTCAGACGCGGCAGAACTGAGAGATGCACTAATGTGCTAACATAACAAGCTATGGATGCAACCATTTGGTGGACTACAGTGGACTACATTTCATTGATCTACAGTCCCATAAGGCCGTCGTTACAGTTAAAAAGCAAACAAACAAAGAAGCAATGCATATGCAAGAGAGAGAATCACACAGCTGAGTTAAATTTGGGGTTGGCTCTGGGATGCACTGATATTATGTGATCGTGGTTGCATTCTCTATGATTCCAATGTCTTTTGCAGTCATTTGTGCTTCTGTCGCCAACCTTGTCATTTCCATCTTTCCCATTTGGGCTGCTTTACTGGGTTTAATGGCGAAAGCAAAATATTGTGATTATTTCAATGTGTCTGTTTACACACAAACACAGATTTTCTATTTCTCTTTCAGGAACACTGCAGCATTCAAAACATCACGTGTTCATGCTCTCCCGTTTATTTCAGCCCTGACACATCAATGACACATCAGAAAAGGGAAAAAAAACATAACGCCTTGTACCAAATGTGCGACAGCTTGCCATAAATCCACACAGCATAAATTGGACCGCTTTGTCTCCTCCTGTCATAAACACACAGACGATTCAGTTGACTCTGAGCCTGTGCAGAGTTGCTGTTGGGGTTTTTTTGGATGGGGGGGGTGTTTTGTACTGCTATTCAAATGTGCCACCACACGACTGCGTTCTACAGATCTGCCAAACTGCAAGGAAAGCTCAGTTAGCCTGCTCTGTCCTATCAGGAATACCAAGTACACGTTCAGATTACTCAGGGGACTCGGATACAGATGCCTCTGTGTTCAACCTCAGCACACAGACTGGAGGCAGAATGCCACCATATTACAAAAACAAAGCCTAATCATCTGACTGCGTTGCTCATCAGAGAAAACATGACTGCCCTTGTTCGGCAAAGCCGAGAGTCGCTTTAGCAGCGCTTGGCCTGCACACATATGTATGCATATGAACGCAGTCTGTGCATATACAGTATGGATCCACACACATGGCCACAGAGACGTAGCCTAACACAGACACATGCACACACACAGCGTGCAATCATTATTGTACTCCTGAGGCGAGAGAGAGGGCAGTGTGCCCTGGCTGTCGTACATGAGGGAACATGAGTGATATGGCTTTGTGCCTCCAGGCCTGGCTTGTCACTCTGCTAAATTGTTGTAATTTTCTTCCTCTGGACTGGCCCATGCTTGTCTAACCTTCTACATTTCACCTTGCCACTGTCCTCAGGTCAGAGAGGGATTAAAGTCTGTACCCTAATATGTCTAATCTGTGTGCTAATGTAAAATATTGAACTTTTTATTTCTTCGCACTGTAAAAAAAATTGCAGTACAGTATGCAAAGACTGCACCCAGCCTATCCTGCACAATTACATATTCACACAGAGATGCATAATGGCCATACAGAGACTTGTAAAGAGTCTCTTCCATACGTCAATCTCCTGCTGATCTGACTAGAGGTGATGGAGTTGTCAGTTTCCCTAACCCAAATGTCTGATACCATCTTTCCCAGTTTTGCTTATCTGCTCTTGCTGCAAAAGACTTACCAAACTTACTCTGTCGTGGCTTATTCTAGGACAGAGGGAGCATTTAGACATTTCTAACAATCTGGAGGAAAATTTCATGGACGAGACTGCAGGGGCATGAAGTTTTATAGCCACGTACTCAAACGTGACTCACCAAAAGTCCCATTAACGCCCACTAACTGTCAAAAAAAAAAAAAAAGAAATGTACTGCAGGTTTTTCTTTAGATTTCTACCTGGGTTCTGCTTTAGTGAGAAAAAAAAAGCTCAAGTCTGTATGTTATTTTAGTTAGGCCTTTAATTTCATGCAAACACACTCTTGTAAGTTTGCAAGATGTATCAGTGTGTGTGTGTGTTTGCCAGAGTGAGAGAGAGAGGAAGACTGTGTGTGTGAGTGTTCTTCGAGGACAAACTAAGAAAAGTAAGAGCAGGGAGACAGAATGATCTGAGGGAGAATAGCAATGAGTCCATATGCGTCCAGTCCTGTACTCAGCTGCTAAGTGCGGCTCTCAGGTTGCCATTTGCCCATTCCCCGGCTCCAGAGAGAGGGGTGAGGAGCTAAAAGAGACTCCCTGCAGCAGATGGCAGAGTTATGCTCTGCAGAGGTAAGAAATAGCCCATTAGGCTGACCAAAAATTACAGGCTGCCTCCTCTTTAGTTCTCAGCCTTGAGTACACCTGACCAGATTGGGACTGTGCCTGGCATGATCATCGCTCTGTAATCACACTGTAGCTGCTGACAAAAACAGCTCTGTTGTTTATGTGCTTTAGCCATTTCATCCTTGCTGTAAAAATATCAAATCAATAAAGAAAAACAAGACAATGAAGAGCAATACTTTTTGGAGTCTAAAACTGTTTTCAGCTAAAATTCGGGGCTGGCTTTCCCATATGGAAAAGAAATAATAAAAACTTATAAAAGACTTGCATAAGATGTGGCCTACTTCATATAGTGAATCATATAAGGCTTATATGATTTACTCATGAAAGTGGCCACTTTCTCATTACTTTCATGTATTGTTTTAGTAAGTATGCAAAACATACAAGTTTCATTTATATAATTTTTCAAGGGATCTTATATCTGTTTTCAATCTTGTATGCTTTTCATACAAGTTTCACACAAGACAGATACAAACTTTATAAGATTTATATATATCTTTTCCATATGGGGTGGCTCAGCACTCGTCATACAGACCATGATCAGTTTGTTATTGAAGCAACCAAATAAGAAAATGTGAGTTGTCAGCTTATCTGGAGAAGTGTGAACCTGTTAAACAATATTAAATCGACGCTAAAAGGTTAAACTTCCCTTATTCCCTTATTATTTTGACTGTTATACCTAAAGTAAGCCATGCCCAAGTGACATTTATAACCCTTAGATGCAAAAAACAAAATGTAAATTGCCCCGTTGTGCCTCGTAAAAATGAGCCAGCTGTTGCCTAAACTATCTAATCAGGTTGATAAGAGCAGCCGGTGCACACAAGAGAATATGTAATCATCTTGTTCTGCGGGATTTCTTGAAGAGCAGAGTGTTTTATGGGGCCTCTTTTTAAATATGATTCTTGCAAATTACTGAAATAACATTTCTATTCATACTTCAGGCACTGCCATTGGAGAGTGGCACAAAAGGATGAGGGACTTTTTAATACCTTTCCATTCACTGAACTAGGTGAGACTGAATTAATGCGGCAGCTTTCCAAGCAGAAGATACAGCATTATAATGCGGGGGACTTGACAAGCATGGAAGGATTTGCTTGCCTTTACACTGGTAGGAGACAAGTCAAGGAAACTGCTTCAGAGGGAATTAAACAGCCACAAATGGTATATGTTCTGACATGGCTTTAGATAGTAGTATGGCGTGCACCTCTGACCCACGCTGCACAGCCAGCAAAAAGAATGAAAATGAAACTCTCTGAACTTTTGATCTAATCGGTGCTGTTTATTTATTTATTTATGTGAAAAAAACGAAGGGGAAATATGGAGCATTTTTTTACTTGAATATGAAGATTAAAAGCAAACTTTGGTCAGCTATAGCTTTCATGGTGTGATAAATTATATTCCCGCTCACAAATGAATGTACAATGTCACCAAGGCACATAATGGCACATTCGAAATGTCACATAATGCCATACAGCAGCTGCTGCAAACTGATACAATTTTTTTTAAATATAGTCATATGTTCACAACAGAAGCTGCAGCACACTGGATTA
The DNA here is from genome assembly GCF_013358895.1 of Oreochromis aureus. NCBI lineage: Eukaryota > Metazoa > Chordata > Actinopteri > Cichliformes > Cichlidae > Oreochromis > Oreochromis aureus. The sequence continues at coordinate 5,414,249 of NC_052956.1, forward strand.
CTGCACTCTGCAGATTTTCATGAATCATTAACTCTGGACATTTAGCCAAGTGAACATCTACACTGTGCTACACCGCTACACTGTGTGATCAGCAGTAATGTGTGTTACACTGCCACGTATCCCTGTGTTGTCTGTAATTACAGATGGGGGGAAATGCTGATGATGTCATAACAGGGTGACCTGGGGTCCCCCTTCATATGCGACTGCACAGCATTTTTCTTCCTTGTCCCACATTGTGATTGGCTGTAGTTTGCAAAAGTAAGAAAAGGGATAGCCAGCAGAAACGTAGAAATATGCAGGTGAAAAAGAGATGAGTCAATTTACGAATTCAGGCACAGCAGCAGCAGAAAAAAAATAATAATTCAGCATTTATTGGAAACAAGAATAAAGAAGACGATTGCATAAGAGCAGGAAAACAAGCTTTAGCTTTGATCTATGCTTATTGTGTATATTTAATGTTAGATTTGGTGTAATTACAATAAAATGAAATAAAATGTCTGTTGTTCACATGATCAGTGCCAGAGAGTTAGATATATCGCTCCCCTAGAAACATATTCTTTAGTGTTTGGGAATCAGTTCACCCTACAGTATGTCATGACCCTCAGTTGCTACTATTTTAAATACAAATGTAAACATTTAATATTTTCTTTGGAAGAAAACAGTGTGCATATTCAGTACACAATGTTTTCTTCTGTTTTCTTCCAAAGAAAACAAGATGGGTATTTTTAGGCCCTCATATTCATGTAATCCTTATTTGAACAAGCTAATAAGGAAGTAGTTAGCACTGTGGGCTCACAGCAAAAGGCTCAAATCTGATCTGTTGGGTGGCTGGGGCCTTTCTGCATGACGTTTGTATGTTTTCCTGTGTCTGCATGTGGTTCCTTCGAGTGCTTTGGCTTCCTCGCACTGTCCAGAGACATGTTTGTTAGGTTAACTGCTGATTCTAAACCTGTTGTAGGTGTGAATATGTGTAAATAGTAGCCTGTCTCTCTGTATTAGCCCTGTGACAGACTGGCAGTCTGCCCAGGGTGTACCCTGCCTTTCACCCTGTAACGTCTGGGATAGGTTCCAGCCTTTCCATTGCCCTGGGATAAGGATGGATGGATGGATGGATGGATGGGAGGCAAATAAAGTTGTTAAAGTACATGGAATAAACCACTGTTTTAAATGTACAGTTATGCTTTACCCTGAGTTGAACTCAGAAATTAATATTAGGACATTTACAGTAAGTGGAGACAGTTTGCCTGGGAAATTTGCTGTTTTTCGAGCCTCTTGACCTTTCTGGATACTTAGATGTACTGCTAGAAGCACTGGGAAATTCTGGGAGTGCCATCATGCTAATGGCAATTGTGATCGGGTTTTGTCTGCAGTGGGTAGAGTTTGTTTAGACTTCAGATGTGTGTCTCAGTGCCCTGATTTCCTGTCTTGTCTGTGTGCAGCAATAAAGACCTTCAATAACTGAAAGACTTTGTCTTCATTGCATAAATTTCTCCACAAAAAATTTGTTCAGAAAGGAATTACATCTGACAAAACAACACAGGAAACATCCGAGGATTTATGAGTCTCATCATTTTATGATTGTTTTTGTGCATCTCTAGTTCAGATTTGGTGTCATTTAGAGAGTTTGACACTGTGGGTCACTGGAAACACAGTTTCAGAGATAACTTATTAAAGTATATTATGATTTTAGCAATGCTTTTTCTCCACTTGAAAGAAAATGAGAAAGTCAGAATCAGTCCTCTGGATGATACCCGGAAACCAAATTTCCTTCACTACATATCAGATGACATGTATCAGATGACATGGCATTATGATCATAATATACTAGTCAAAAAAATCAAGACTTTTGTGAAAAATATATTTACAATCTTTGTTCTGAATCATTTCACAGTTCATCATTTTAATCTCTTAGAGTGCACAAACATATTCTCTGAGTAGTTTTCGGTTCTGATTGAGTGGTTTTAGTCAGTGGTGGGATTGATAATTTGTTTACCGAACACAAATGAACTCACTTGTATGCCTCAGAATTGGTTTAGTGTAGTGCATTCTAAGGACAGTAGCCTCACAACACGAAAAGCAGTGTATGCACAGCACTGTTATCAGTGTCACCATGCTGCAACTGACTTGATTTGACTGAGACCGGGCTGTTGGCGTGCTGCATGCTGACATGCATGTCCAAAGTGTTCCCACAGCCTTGCATGTCAATGAAAGCACCATCTTAGATTTGAATGGTCTAAATGGAAAATGACTAGTGACCTGTACCTGTGCCACTCTTGCAGCAGCAACTTTGGTTGTTTGAGCAGACCAATACCCACCGCCACGCTACCAGAATACACCATTTCTGGATCGGGAACATTGCCTAGCATTTAGTTGTCATATTTCTGCTACTTTACATGTCTGGGGCTTGCTGGGTCGACATATTTATCAAAGGCATCCAAAACCAATGACCGCTCATCATCTTATGTGTAAAGATATCATATTGCAGGCCTATGAACCAGAGGTGTGGACTCGAGTCACATGACTTGGACTCGAGTCAGACTCGAGTCATTAATTTTATGACTTTAGACTTGACTTGAAAAAAGGTTGTAAGACTTGTGACTTGACTTGGACTTTTACACCAGTGACTTGGGACTTGAATTGGACTCGAACCTGTTTACTTGAAAAGACTTGATATTTTACCCAAATCTAAAATTTAACATACATATTATATAAAAAGTGCGGACCATTTATTCACTTTATTCATTCATTCATTCTTACCACACACACCGTATGTATGTGAGCGTGGGCTGTAGCACAGCCAATCAAATTAACCAGATTTGAAAAAACAAGAACAAAAACGCTCGAGCCAAAAATGCTTCCAAGAGTAATTTCTTTCGGTACATAAACTACGAAGTAGTCAACAAAAACGAAATGCAATATGCAAAACATGCAAGAAGAGAATCACAGACGGAGATGGAACAACTTCCAACTTTGTCCGACATTTGAAGTTGCATAAAGAACGGTAGGTGGTGCTTTTTTTTTTTGCTACGATGAGACAGCTGACTTAGCTAACTTCATCTTATTAGCAAATGTTCTTCGGCTACGTTGATGATACTGTTTGGCTTTAACAGGTATGATATGTTTGTCATGCTATTTTAAATCCGGTCCTGCAAGCGCATCCAAGAATAACATGCAACTTGTTAGCTCAGAATTGTCGGTGAATGGTGAGCAGGGTCCGTTCCAGAAAGTGGGTTCTGTAGCTGTACTCAGTCTCTCTCGTCTCCTCCCCATCATTAACCCCGTAGATTTAACCCAGTTTAGACTGACAAATATTTATTTTATCATCACATCACAATTCAAAATCACTGTGTTTAATTTGCAATTAGTGTATGGTCGTGTTTAACTTTTGCATGTCTGAGCCAGGAAATTTTTTTTTTTGGTTAGAAAATCTGGCCCACCTTAGTGTGTAATTGAGTAGTCCTGCTATACATGGCCTTTTTCTTCTGTCATTTATGTCAATACATCAAATAAAATACTTTGATCTTATATTATTAGCTGTTGTTTATTTGCAAAGGTTATTCTCAACAGGGATGCTAGACAAAAACGGCGTTTTCTACAGACAGCCTAGCATACGCTCTCCACTTGCGAGTGAAAAAGAAAAGAAAAACACCCCTTCCCTATTGGTGTTAGAGTTTACCATGTCAGCCAATCAAAAAAATGATAAGGCAACATGTGACATTTGGTTGTTTAGGGAGAAGGGAAGTTTTAGGAGTGACACCCGCGACGGAAAGCGGGCGAGCGAAAGGAAGAGAGAGAGAGAGAGTTTTCATATGTGAGACATTAGTGACGTTTAGCGTGTTTGGAGGCTATAGTTAGTTTGTTGTGTAGTTATTGTTTTGTATTGTGTGTCGGTTAGACTGCTGAATTTCATATTTGATCTAAAAAGCTGTCAAAGGCAGATTCCAGTGTAAACGCTGTCTCCACATAGAAAACTGGACTGTTGCACCTCCAGTTGTCAGACCTGCAGGGTTTAGGCCTGTGCTGTTCTCCTCCGTCTTATACTGAACACAAACTACATTTTTGGACTGGCACAAATAATTTGTGTGCCTTCTTATTTGATGCAGCACACCTGATTGTTCTGTAAATAGATTTAAATGGTTATATAAAAACGCCTGAGGCCTTGGCTGCATTTTTAGGTAAATAGTACCATATAACTTTGTTGTTTGCAAAACTTGTGCATAATTTTTAGAAATGTACAATTTCTATTTGCATTTCAAGTTATGAAAATGATTCGTTAAACATGTAAAAAATATAACTTTTTCTACTCGGATTCTGAATTTTTTGTCTGAATTTAGATCAACTGTGCTAATATAGTATACCAAAATGAAAAAAATAACTCAAATTTCAGATATTTGAGGTTGTGCTGTAAATAATGATACCAAACAAGGCAAGAAAAACATATTTTAAAAGTGAAATATAGAAGTAAAATCAAAAGTAGTCAAGAACGGCCAATTATACCCGGGACCCCAGAGGGTTAAAAAAAAAGACTTGAAAGGACTTGAAATTCAAAGTTTCGGACTTGGGACTTGACTTGAAAGTTGTCTGCCTTGACTTGCGACTTGACTCTGACTTGCTTGACTTTACTTGAGACTTGACTTGTGACTTGAGGATAAAGACTTGGGACTTACTTGAGACTTGCAAAACAATGACTTGGTCCCACCTCTGCTATGAACACACTCACTTTCTAGTATATTTGCTGAACAATGTATAGGCCAGGCCCTAATCTTCAGAGCTGTTTTGTTACAATGTAATGCAGAAAAAGTGTTAATATGTAAATTAATGTCAGCATTCAGCCAGAAAAAATATAACATGGATGAATCCCTTTCAGTCTCTCCTTCTTCCTGTTACAGATAAAGCACTGACTTATAAGCTGGTACTTGCCCAGATATAAATGCCATAAATAGTACTCTCCCACAAACCGACACCTTTCTATTTTCACTAAAAATGCATCAGTGCATGACTAAAATACTGCCCCTGCACTCCTATCTATAAAAAAAATAACCACAAAGCAGCAGTTTTAAAGTGAGTTCTTTATTAACACATTACAAACTAAACACCCTTTGCAGGGACTACAGGCCTTCACAGATTACACTACAGGTGGCCTAAACAGGAAGCTAATGCTAAGTTACTGGGTCCTTACCTGACACAAGAGCTTTGCTAGCCACTGCAATGAATTTGACCAGAAACACGCAGCAAAAACTAAGACGATTGCATTTGAACATCAGGTCCTCTCTCCTTTCACTCATGGGAGTGTAATGAAAGTCATCGATAAATCAATATCACAGAACTCCAGCACTTTTCTGTTGTGATAGTTTCATGGTGGAGCTGACAAGGCTCATATCTGTCTCTCCAAGGTTAAACCACTGAATCTCATGTCAGCACTGTAAAGTGTGATGGCTGTAAGTGTGGCATCAGTCAGGGTGGTCAGGTTTACACAATTTGTAAAACAGGGTTGATCTCACCTGGCTTCTCCCAACCACAGTTATTATTATTTCGTGCTGGTTAACCAAGAGCCAAATATCCTAATATAGTAAGCAATAGAGTGCTGGTGTTGTTTCACATTAAGCAGTTCAGTAAACTGAGGAAGCAACTAACAAATCTGCCCTTTGTGGCAGATAAGAGGAAAATGCACTTTCAGTTTAGTTCCTGTGCTGTTTTATTTAAAAAATTAAAGGACTATATGTGATTCATAGCCAAAAATGGCATCTCCCAATATCACAGATCCATAAATATTTACCTTAATCATGTCTGTTGTTTTCTTCTTTAAAAAAGAGAAAAATCAAAGGGATTTACGCAAATACTAGTTCTAGTTTCTACTAGTTCTGGCAATTTATAAACTTTTGAAGACAAAAGTTACCTGATATCTCATTTGTTTAAATAGCTGCATAAGATTCAGAATAAATAGAAAAATATTTGTGTGTGTGTGTTTGGCAGAGAGAATCAGGAAAGCAATAAACAAATGTTCTCTGCTGGAGAGTAAAAGCACATGATGTAAAGATAAAGGTGAAGTTGTATTTGCTTACATTTTTAGTCTGAATTTGGATTTTTTAACTTTCAAACTCAAGTATGTCAGAAAGGACTACCCTTGTTCTATAACTTTGAATATTCATGCTCATTATTTACGACATGATTTGATGCAAATACAATACTTTCTTGACCAACACTCATGTCTGCATATTTTGCTTCCAAGGAGCCAGTTGTGTCAGACTGCACATCACACAACTCTGCAAAAGACCAACTTTAAATGGTATCTTTAGATACTTTGTTAACAGCAGTCTGTTGCAAAAACACACCGTGTGTTCCCATTTCTTTGGTTGAATCAATGAAAAATGCCAAAGATAACACAGTCTGACAGGCATAAAATAGTTTTGTGGGGTTTTTGCACCAACAAGGTGATTCTGATAGAGCTGTTAGCTGAAAACTTGCCATGTCACATCATGATATGCAATGTGCCCAAAAAAAGAATGGATGATACTGGTTAAATGGAGGACAAAAGAAGTGTCAGACCTAAAAAATATATACAGATGAGCAGTTCCAGAAAGTCATGTCCTTTAGAAATGAGCAAAAAAAATCTAGCAAAGACTGGACACAGGACCTGAAAGATGCATCTGGACCTTAAGCTGATCCACTGCAGGCTCATCAGAAATGGTCTCTGTAGAAGAATAGCTGTCAATAAGTCATTCTTAAGGAAGGGAAACAAGGAGAAAAGACTATGGTATGCCAGTACACAAGAACTGGACTGAAAGTCAGTGGCCACAAGTTTAATAGAGGGGTGAATACAAATGTGAAATTCTGTGGTTCAACTCATCGTCAATATGTATAGAGGGGGTCAGGAGAGCCGTACAACAACGAGTTTTTACAGTATCTGTAAAACACCATGAGGGCTCTGTCGTGGTTTAGGTCAACATGTCAGGAAGTGGTGTGGTTCGATGAGTTTCCACCCCAAAAGCGTCGACCTCGACATTATTGAAGCAGTGTGGGATCATCTTGACTGAGAATGGAACAAAAAACAGCCAACATCCAAAGAGGAGCTTTGAATGTACTTCAAGAAGCCTGGAGAACTATTCTTGAAGACTATTTAAAGAAATGACAAGAAAACTGCCGAAGAGATTTCAGGCTGTGTTGAACAATAAAAGGGGGTCATAGTGATTACTGACTCTCAAACTCATTAGTAGCAGTCCTTCAGGTAGCATGACAGATGTGTACCTTGATTACACAAACATTATAAGAATAGGTAATGGATAATGGGTATTAATATGTAAATAACCAGACACGAATAACTTCAGTTTACTTTTAAGATACAACTTTTTTTGGTAAATATTAAAGGAAGCCAGATATAAAATGTAAAAGTGAGGTCAGAGGTCAAATGTGACATGATATTTGGATGCAAAATAATTTGTGATGTTTAAAACCCCATATAGCAGTATCATTTCCTCAGTATTGCTAATACAAACAAGGCAGTAGAGTTTTAAGCACCGTTTTAAAGATAAAGGAGATTTTATGAAAGTCTGACCTTGTTTAACCTTAAAGAAGAAGTCAGAGGTCAAAAGTAACATCATATTTAGGATCTCCATATATCATTCACTATATGCTTATATGTTGTACCTATATGTACAAACAATGGCTGTAAGGAAAACTAAATAGCTCTGTATAAAATTATTATCACTTTAAGCTTCTGATCAATCTACTGACCTTGAAGAGGTCAGAGGTCAAATGTGACCTGAAATATCCATCTTATACAGTGCTTTCTATATGTTGAAAACACACACCACACTTGTAGAAATTGGAATTTCTAATTTATAAGGTTTTTTGTCAATTTTCGATCAATAAATCATTCAGTTGAACTTGAAGACCTCGGCGGATGTAAGCCAAATTTTAATGGATTGTTACCATGACCCCACGCAACACCCTACGAAGTTTTATTGGAATTCATTTAAAACTTTTCGAGCTATCGTGTTTACAGGCAGAAAGAATGGACACGCATGCAAACACTACCAACAGCATAACCTCCTTGGTGGAGGTAAAAATGTGGCAGATGAACTTTATATAACACAATACAGTGAAAAAAAAAAAAAAAAAAAGATTCAAATCATGTTATAAATAGGCTTTTACAGATATTAACAACAATTGAAAAGCAGGACAGCAAAAGAATTGTGCCACATAAAAAGGCATTAAACTAAATAACAATAAAAAAAATAATAGAAACTGAGAAAAATGACAGTATTAACAGATTTCCCCTGGTTTGGGTTCCCGTGCACAGCTGGAAGGCTCTCACTGTTAAACAGCAACAGGATATGCATGAGATTAACAATGCAAGGGAGTCATTATAGCTGTGGAAAAGCTCAGCTCCTCTCTGTGAGATGAATGAAACAGAAACACAAGTCAGCAGCTCTGATGTTACAGATCACCCACAGCACTGCTCAGTGCTCAGCAAAGTAAGTCCTTTAAATGCCACTATCTTTCTCTCGCTCTCTTCCTGTCTTCTGTATGGCCACACATGCTTAAGGTCTGTCAGTTGACTGTGTTGTCATTATAGCTCAGTCGAGGGCAGTGCACCGTCACTCCGTAGCTCTGTTCACAAGCAGAATGCACTAAGGGGGGACTCGGGATTCACCTGCTGAGAACAGGAATTGAAAGCACAAAATCACCTGGCTTAAGTGTTTTGTTCTGTTCAGCATGAATGATTTGAAGCATGTTATAATGCAATAGTCTTTAGGGTGCCCTGCCATATTCACCTCACTTATAGATGCAAAGAAAACATGCAATCAAAAGGATTTCCAGCTGCCAGGTAGAAGTGATAATGCGCAAGGCACATGCAAATTGAACACTGGTAATGAGAACATGACATGTATATAAATATGCATGAAAAGGGACATCTCAACACTGAAAGCAATGTTGTGTTCCTGATCTCCCAGTAGAAAGAGTTTAATTATGGGACTTGGTGTTCACGTCTGACATGGAATGAGGCTGGTTAAACGTAAAAAAGAGAAAAAAAGAGAAAGAAAACTGACAAATTCTCCATGGTACTGTTCCAAATCTGTACTTTTTTGTATTGTTTTGCAGACGATGGGATGTTCAACAGAAGCGCTGAGTTTTCCTGTCAAAATTTTTGACATTTGCTAGATCCCCGATGATTTCTATCTATAAATGAAAGGGCCGTCGGCAGTGGCAATTTTCCCCTGCTGTAACGAAAATTTACCCAACTGCAGCTCCAATCCTGTAGAGTGTTATCATTTTGTGGCTTTTCTGAAATGTTCAACTTCTACTGGGGGCATTTTGTGTATGCTTTTTTTCCCTTTCTTTCTTTCTTTTTGAGAGCAGCATTTCATTCCTCGCTCTTCTGAATTCACCAGCACTATTGGTAGCCATATGTGGCATATTTCTTCTGCTGGTTATGAAAAGCCAGCAGGAGAAGAACGCAAAACAGCTGAACTGAAGTACTGAATACACATTATTTTGAAGACAAACTCAGCTTGCTAAGAGATGTCAATCTTCATGTCACATCCTCGCTTCCCCCATGTGCAGGGTGGCTATGTAAGCAGAAACTCTGTAGGCAAGGGTTTGTTCATTCTTCTTCTATTTTCAGGATTTCTTGATTTTTTTTTTATTATGAGTTGCGCTGATAAGACTGCTGTTTTTCATCTTACTAGGCATGTAAGGTGAATTTGTATTTTCAGAGTGTCCTGCATGCAGGTGGCATAAGCCAGCAATCGGCTGTGCAGAGCCAGCGAGTAAAGAGAGAGGCACAGAACGAGGCTGGCAGAAGCATCTGTAATGCACACCACTAATCATGTCCTTGGAGCCGAACCGCTCATTTGCATTGTAATACCCACACATGCATGTGCACTGACACAGACGTGTAGCCATAATGTGGAGACGTGTGGTATAGCATCTAATAAATGCAGTGTGAGTAGCTGGGAGGACCTGTGCTGAGAATATCTTGGTTGCATTGTCGGTGTTTACATGCGCTTCCTGTCCTCATTTAGATGCGGAGCGAGTGGACAAACATCAGAATCAATTGCAGGCGCGGCTCTGATTCCAAATCCTCAGGCAATTTTGCCACCTTTTACATGTTGACTTCTGAAACACCGACATTGACTTAAAACACCAGATGTGTGCCCGCGTATAATACGCATGCCCATCTGGCTATGTCTCCATGTGTATTCTATGTACCTGTGTGAGCATTATCTGTTCTCACATCTCTGTCTAGTTGTGTTTTTTTCCTGTCAGTGTGAGCACATTGTTGTGAGCTGCAGCACGGGAAGAATAATCTAGTTATCATGCAGGATTCATATCTGGATGAAAAATGACAGATTCCCTTTGAGGACTCTGCAGATCAAATGCTCAAAAGAAAAACTGCTCATTTTGTTGGAACACTGAGGCTGAATACCGAGGCCAACCAGGATGATATCTGCACAGGAAGAAGCACACACTGCCATTGTTTCCTGATCAAAATTATCCCCTTTTAGATCCAACTCCGAAACAGTCATCCATCTGTTTCATCTAAAGTATTCCTTAACATTTGACAGGAGCGCCGTCTTTATCACAGACCTTCCTGCAGCACTTCCCTAGAAAGCAATCTAATTAGATGCCAAACCTGAAAGATACCATAAATCCAGTGAAAAAATCTGTTTCTTTAATGAGTTGCTTTCATGTCCTCAGGTTCCACCAAGACTTTGAAAGAGAAGACTGCCTTTAGAAATGACAGGGAAAGTATACACTGGCCTATTTTAAAGCCCTCGGGGTCACGTTAAACACCAATTTGAACTCTTCTTTCAGTATGAAATTGATGAAATGTAGTTCTTCAAAAGCATTTCAGCAGATACAGTTGCTGCAGTGTTGGGCTGCCTACTGAGATCAAATCTATAAAGAACTTACCTTTTCTTCTATGCACTTGGGAATATGAATAAGGCACCATTCATTACACTTAATGGCCCTAAGGATGAAGCCTGCATGACAGCTGACTGATGATTTTTTTAAGTGGCTATGCTGTATCTCGGTTTTCTGACATTCACACTGTATCATTCTGTGTTTTTTCCATCTTTAGGTTACACACTGGCTATTCCTTTGGTTCAAGATTACATCTCAATTGTTTATTACAAGATCCTATTACATACTGTGCATTTATGCACTTTAAATTATTTTAAATTAACTTGCAGTTTTCACTCTTCCCTTGAACTTGAAAGACCCCTTATGCCAGTTAATATTTTGCCAGTCTTTTCTTCTGGCCTGAACTGTGCTGAGGACGAGTGAAAAATCTTTCTTTGTAAAGTTTTCTGTGGTCTGCAGTTTCACTCCTGATACTTTTGTGTCCCTGAATGTAGGTCAGCTTTATTTTAATGTTTACACACAACCTTTTCAGAACTGTTAAGGCCAGAGTCTTAACAGCCTTAAGAGACTGGTTGGTGACTGCCTGGCAACCATCGCTAGGGAAAAGTATATTCCCTGACAGGTTATGATTGGTTCCTGTCAGTCAGTGTGAAATTGACTATTAAAGCCCCAGTCGTGTGCATCTATAGACCAGTTATGGACCTCCTGGTAACCATTGGTAACTGGGGAAGGATATTTATTCCCCATCCAGTTGGCAAGTGTTTGCTGCAGGTTGCTTACTGTTGCTAGGTGAAATTGGTTGTAATTTTCCCTTTTCCCTCTCATGTCTAAGGTTTTCTGACAGACTCAATATGCAAAGTTCACTGCATTTATTTAGAGAAAATGATTTAGTAACAAATCACAACAGGAGGCACCTATTTACAGAAGATCATTCTCTGTGTCAGGATTACTTACACTCTGGGTCCAGATATCCTGTGCAGAATGAAACAGAATGTTAGCCTCTAACCAAAGTGGATGAAAGTTCAAAGCCAGTTCCACTAACCAGACTACCAGATTATTGTAGTGTGCATGGAAGTTGCCGACTTGTCTGCAAATTTTCACCAATTACTTGCGGCGCAGCAGTGAAACTGTGATGAGTACAGCACAACCTGAAGATTTAGACTTGACTTTTAAATGTTTCTGCGGTAACCATTTTCACCGAGCAGTAGCTAGCAATTTCTAGGACCACTGTCCAACCAGGCAGGGAATACAAATATATCAGCAGCAAAAGTTTAATAGAGGCTCACCAACTGGTCTCTAGTTACTGCTGAACCTGGGAACCAATCAGCTTGTCTGCTGACTTGAGGCCAATCGACAGTTTGTCGGTATTTTCTGATAGTGGACAGGTTTAAGACTTTATGAGCTATCCACCGATAACTGATAACAAATGCAGATAAGCTAAAAAAGCTAATATGAAAAAAAGCTAATGTAATAATACCCAAATGTTTTCAAAATAGCATTTGTGCAAATTCAGGCAAATTCTCTGTTTTGCCCTCCACAGGGTCCGTTTAACTCAGGGGTGCCCAATCCCAGTCCTCAAGAGCTACTGTCCTGCAGCTTTTAGATGCATCCCTACTCCAACACAGCTGAATCAAATGGTTTGATTACCTCTTCTGTATGCCACCAAGTTTGGCAAAGGCCCGATAACAAGCCATTCATTTGATTCAGGTGTGTCTGACCAAGGATGCATCTAAAAGCTGTAGGACGGTAGCTCTCGAGGACTGGGATTGGGCACCCCTGGTTTAACTGAATGCAACCAAAGTCCACCCAAATGTGATTAAAAAAACCTCTGACCCAAAGTGGATACAAATGCAAACCAGAAAGTTTCACATATGAATGTGAATTAATATGTAAACCAAAGTTAGTACAAACACAACCCATGAACCCCTGAAACTTTGTTAAATAGTAAGAGGACTTCATGAGGGACTGCAATGTAACAGATGTTTCCAACACGACTTCCAAACTGCTCATTTTGGCATGTTTGTAAAAGTTGTTTTTTTCTTTAAAAAAGAGGGAATTTAATGATTTTAGGGAACAAATTAGCAATTCCGCTTTCGCTGTGTAATTTCTCAAATTATTTTAAAATTAAAAACTAGATTTTTAAAAATTAAAAAATTAAAATAAATGAGATTGAACATTTGGGGATTTCTAGCAGTGACTGTGCTGCAGGCTTGTGTTACAAACATGCAGAACTGTTTTGCAAAATAAGTGAGAAAAAAACAACGTAATAAAGAAGGAATCTTTTTTGTTGTTGTTAACTTTTAACCCATTACTATTTTTGTTATTTTTAACCCACTACATTCTAGTCGCATTGTTATGCAATGCAAGTAAGACATTAAGTTCTCGAGTTTGAAATCCAGCTTCACTTTAGTTGCATTCAACAGATGGTCATGTAATTTAAATATTAAATGGGGCTGTTTAATATTTGATATGAAGAAATTTGGGATCTGTTATGTGTTAAATATGCACTACACCTTTGTCCTGCATGTGGCAAAGGAAGGCATTATAAAATGCTACTAAACAAACATCATCTCCAGCTTCCAGAATATCAATAGGTGTAAACAAAAGAAAATATTCATTTTCCTAACCCTGTTTAAATGTTGCCTCTGGACCAAGGACACTAACAGCATTGTCTCTGTGTTGCTCTTGCTTATTGCTGAAAATCTCCTCTGAGTATGCTTAATAATTAATCAATGACACACTCAGTTGGTCACAATAAGCATGGGGCTATTTACTTCAGAAATGAGTATCTGCTCTCCTCATCTGCTCTGCACTCCATGTATTGATTAGTTGTCCATGCATTCAGCATCTGTCTCTCTTTCACACAGACAGAGACGAATATAAACACATTGGCCATCATGCTCAGATTGTTTTCTACCTGCTAATAATACTCTCTGCTTCCTTTTCTGAAGCAGAGGGTATTCTGAATAGCATAAGAAATATCCACATTATTAGCAGGATATGTAGTGCAAACCAAAGGCAATTATTTTTCAGTTAGTTTTGTAGTGTTTGTAGGGTCACATGACATAATCTTACTTACAGCTGTTTCTTTAAGTGTCACCATTTCATGCTGCGCATTCACACATGTAATTGTAACAGCAAAACTAAAACAAATATAGCACCTGCAGAAATTAGTATCTGCTGAGTTAATCCACTGGCATTTGTGCAGGCTGTTTTTACAATTTAAGGTAAAGTAAGTTCTTGCAGCAAGGGCATTTGTCGCATTTAGATGGGGTGGACATTAACACAGTCACAGTGGGTGACAAGAGTGTATAGGTGTTGACCCAAATCCAAGATGAAGATAGTTTCAACAAAAAGAGCTTGTTGTTTGGCTGAAATCAAATTTCAACAACTAAAATAAAGACAAATCCTAAAACGCACATCAGTGTCAACACCACAATGGGAAGACAGGATTGTATTTACACAGCGGCATTACAAGCCTAATTTCTAAATAGTTGAAACACTGTGTAAAATGTGAAAAAAAAACAGAATGCAATGATTTTTAAACCTCATAAATCCATATTTTATTCATAATGCAACATATTAATTGTTTAAAGTGAAAAAAATGTAATATTTTGAGAAAAATATAAGGTCTTTTTAAGTTGATGTGTCAACATGTCTAAAAAAAACTTGGGGGCAAGAAAAGCCTGGTAAGGTAAGTGGTACTAACATGAAACAGCTAGAGGAACATTTTGCAACTAACTGAGTTAGGTGGCAACAGGTCAGTAACAAAAAGACGCAGCGTCTCTCAGAAGGAAAGCTGGACAGAGATTCATCAGTCTGCAAAAAACTGCATCTACCAGTTGTGGAACAATTTCAGAATAAGGCTTCTAAATATCAAATTGTGAACATTTTCAATATCTCAAACAGTGGATGATATCCTCAAAAGATTCAGAGAATTTGAAGAAATCTCTGCGTGTGTGAGACAAGGCCAAACATCAATATTGGAAGCCTCTGATCTTTGGGAAAGCAACTGACACAATAGGCATGTTTCTGCAACGACTCAGTAACACTTCCAGAAGTCTTTGTATGTAAACACCGTTCATTGTGCCATCCACAAATGCAGGTTACAGCTTTATCATGCAAATAAGAAGCCATATGAGAACACAATCCAGAAATCGTCTTCTCTGGGCCAAGGCTTATGTAAAATGGAATGAGATAAAGTGACCAAACTGTTGTGTGGTCAGACAAATCAAAAGTTCTAAATTATTTTGGAAAACATGGATAATGCATACTCCAGACTAAAGAAAAAAGGGATCACCTGGCTCATTATTAGCACTCCATTCAAATGTCTGGTGGCAGGGCGGGGCATTAGTACCTATGGAAGTTCTGGAAAGACATTCTGAATAATGTCTTGATACATCCTTAATCACCCAGGTAAGTAAATCCCAAAAGGTTGAATCTGTTCATCTTTTTTCTCCACTGAAAATACCACGTCCACATGAACAGATTCAACCTTTTGGGATTTATTTACCTGCATGGAACATTCTGAATGCTGAATTGTATAAACAGGTTTCAGAGCCCCTTCAGATGACAATGCTAAGCAGGACCAAGACACCTAGAATCGTATATCAGACAAGAAAGGGACAAAAATCCCATCCAAGAAGTTCAGCTGCTGGTCTCCTGAGTTCCCAGACATTTACAGACTGTTGTTAAAGGAAAGGGGGACACAAAACAATATTCATGTGAAAAGAAGACTCATTATTTACATGCACAAGTTGGAATCTATCAGACAGATATGATTAAAACCCCTGCAGTGCTGTTCCTCTAATACCGACGGTGTGTTTTAATCTCTGTAGTAAAATAATTATCAATTATATAATCATTTAATTAAATAAATAAAAATCAAAGAATAATTGTGGCCAACAGTTTGTTGAATGCTGCACTGAGGTCTAGCAGGATAAGCACAATAAGCACAATGAAGAAATCATAAAAGCAATCCAAAAATTCAACAAACTGAAAAATCAAAATTTTGAACATTACAATTAAAATTAAAGCCATTAAGAACCCAAACTAAAATATATTAACTAAGAATCCAACGCTCTAACACCACAAAACCCTGAGATTATAATGAACGCCCTACTAAGTCAAAGAGTATTGCTTTCTAATGTGTTTAGGAATGTAACAGGGTTTTTAAACCCAAACTATGGTCTTTATCCCAACCTTGACCAAGTAATCTTTGGGACTAAACCTAACAGCAGGGTTACTTCATGTTTGCTTGATGTCCCTCAGCCTTACAAATCTTTTTTTTAACCAGAATTTTTGCATATGATTCCTGTATCACTCAGAACACAGCAAAACAAGTTAAATTCAGTACATGATGCATATGCCCTTACAGAAGCTTCTAAGAGCAGTTAGGCTATTGTTAGGCATTGAGACCCATACAAAAGAGTTCTCAATGCAGCACACAGTTTGACCAAAATATACACAAAGATACACATACGCATAATTTTATATATATACAGTACTGTGCAAAGGTTTTAGGCAGGTGTGGAAAAAATACTGCAAACAAAGGATGCTTTCAGAAATATAAATGATTGTTTATTTGCCCCAAATGTACTCTGGAACAGGACAACGATCCCATACATACAGCCAAAGTCATTAAGAACTATCTTCAGTGTAAAGAAGACTAGAAGTACTGGAAGTGATGGTACGGCCCCCACAGAGCCCTGATATCAACATCATTGAGTGTGTCTGGGATTACATGAAGAGACAGAAGGATGTGAGGAAGCCTACATCCACACAGGATCTCTGGTTAGTTCTCCAGGATGTTTGGAACAACTTACCACCCGAGTTCCTTCAAAAACTGTGTGCAAGTGTACCTGGAAGAATTGATGCTGTTTTGAAGGCAAAGGGTGGTCACACCAAATATTGACTCAATTTTCATTCACTGCATTTTGTTGATTGATGAAAATAAATGATGAACACTTCCATTTTTGAAAGCATTCTTTGTTTACAACATTTTTTCTCACCTGCCTAAAACTTTTGCACAGTACTGTATATATAATAAATTGCCATCCGGTAATAGTGGTCTGTAAATAGGGAGGTTTTTCTGTGCTCAATCTGAAAACAACCAGAAAAATGGGAAGGAGAGGGACGGGGAAAAGGAAGATGTGGAAGTAAGGTCCCATCTGGGTCATTTTGTGAAGTTTCAGTCAAATGTTCTTATTTCATTTAGATAGTAGCAACAACTGACATGACAGTTTAGCTGAAGAACTTGTTGTTGGTTTAGTTGTACTTCCACGTCTTTTTAAGACATCCTAACACTATCCTAATCTTGGACACCATCACTAAAACCTCATTCAAACCTTCGCAACAGCCCCAATCTTCTCACATTTCCAAAGTCATTCACTCACCTAAAACCCAACCCAAGTCCTCATACAGACATCCCATCCCAAAATATCCCATCTTGACACACACTTTATCTTATGACAATTCCCCCATCCAAAATTGCATAAAAGAAAAAACTAAATTAGGTTTTTAGAAACTGAATTGAGGTGGCAATTTCCTTATGCTCTATAACCTCACCTAATTAAAAAATAATTAAGGGGAGAGCGAGTAAAAATTCATATGTGGGTGATCCATATAATTTTCCCAAACATTGTCTCTGTAATAATAATATGCGGCCTTTGGGTATATTTATTGCCCATGTACAATACTTTCCTTTAATCTAGAGGAAGTTATCAATATGCATAACAAGCCCATCCCTTTCCTCATATTGGAACTGAGCTTCAGTCTGATCAACCGTGCTGCTCAACTGTATCCTTCTTTAAACCTAGGGCCGGCTGTTTCTCTCCACGTCTCCACAGTGCCATCCTCAGGGCTCCACTACACTACTGTTGGTAGAGCCCAGCTTATTATGTTTCACGTCAGATGATTCTTTATAGTTCTGAAAATATTAGTTGTCATTATTGCTTTGAACTGACTTGTATTAATTAAAGCAGTGTACACAAAGAGGCAGGCTGTTCGACATGCTGCAAATGCAGCTGTTCTTGTTTGTCTGCCTCAGAATTTCACTAGCACTACCACATGTTTCGGTTCTGCTCAAAGTGTATCCATGGGGATTTCAACACGGCTAAGAATATTTGTGTATGCCAACTATGCTTCTCCACTACAGCGAGAAAACACAGAGTAGCAACTTTTAAATCTGTATAGACATGTCTGACTGCAGACTCATCCTTAGAGTAAACATGGCAAATGCATCATGAAAAAAAAGCATCTTACAATCTGCAGTATATTGACAGGATTTCACTTCAGAGCCTCACTTGTGCCTCTATAAAGAGATACTGTAACATGAAACACAAACTAAACCACTCATTTCCCTAGCGTTTCATACGGAATGCCATTTGTCCTTGTTGTTTTAATCCAGCAATTAGAATGAATGAAAAATAACTTGCTTTTCATGTTATTATAATCTGAATCATGTGTGGTAAAATTATTCCATAACACGTAACTTGGATAGCTAACCTGCAATCAGACCTAGCAAACAATTTCAAGAAATCCAGTTGAAATAATTTGCAGCGAAATCACATAATACCCAGTCCATTGGAAGATCAGCATCTGAAGGGGGCTGACATGACAGAATGGAATGGAATGAAATAAAAATAAAGCATTATAACATAACTGAAAATAGTCAGATGCTAAAATTATACAAATAGAAAACATACAGATTTAAAGTCACAAACTAAGACCATTTTATCCAGTAAGAAGGGTTCATCAGTGAGTAAAGTTTATCAACCTTAACAATGATGTATTGGCTTTAATTATCTAAAACTTGTGTTGAAATTGAGTTTCTAGGGGTCATTAATTCATACCGAGTAAAGTCAAGCTTGTGCTTTAGCTGTTTTACATTGTCACAGTGAGGTCTGAATGAAGAACATAAAAGTGCATAGATGTAATAGTTGTGTAAAACAAAAACCAAACATCAGTAAACACCTTGCTGAAATGTTATCTTGACCCAAATAAAGGCCTTCTATGGCTGAGTTTAAAATTAAGCATCTCAAAGAACAAAAAATAAATAAATAAAAATAACCGAATTTCTTTTAAATGAAAACTTTTAATTGGACATTCTCTATCAAAACAAGCCCAGTGTCTAACCGCAAAATCAATACAAAGTCAGTATTGAGACTGGCGATATTTCATCAGTGCAGACATCTTGTCTCCTGACAGCATCTCTCACTATCATAACAGGGTAAGTTAATGCATTTATGTGCTGCTGAGTGATTGATACTGTATAACCAATGCTGGTGAACAGAGGAATTGAACATATTCCAACTGACATTAATGAAATATCATATTTATCTCCCCACAGATGCATTACTGGCAATCGTTCGGTGCTCTGAACGGTCAGTGGAAGCTCATGAATTTGTCTTGCCAGCTCAGCCAATAAGTCTTGGGTTCAGCATTCTGCCAACCTGTCTGCGAGGCAGGGAGTGGGATTTTTCAGTAAACACCAGTCAGCGACAGCAAATGTATTTCTGCGTCTTTTGTATGTTTGACCTTCCCATTAATAGTTGTATTTAAATCTGGTATGTTTCCATCTTTTAAAACACCTGTTAAATAAATTTAAAGAAAAGAAACAGGTGGAAAAAAGGAAGCAGTGTCCTTGACTTTCTTTATATGGTACTGGATTGTGATAAGCTAGCTAAAAGTATAACTGTTTGACTATATGGGTCCATACAGGGTGTTGTACAGTCTGTGCAGACGTCTTTATTTGCACTAATTTAAGCACAGCAAAATAACTCACTATAGTAAATTCTGTATCTTAAGAGAAAATCATGCTCAATTGTAAAATGTAATAAAGGAGAAGTAGTTAAGTGGACAAACAACTGGGATCAAAGACTACCTTTAAAACGGGCACATTTACAGTTCATTTACACCAAATGTGAATGCTGCTGCTCAAAAGTACTGACAGACATCAATCACATGGCTGGGAATGTGCTTAGACATAAGCACATGAGAACATGATTATCTTTATTCCCAAGGAAATATTAGCAGTTTTACCACTTCGCTGGATTATCAGTATCTACCATCTTTACAGCAATATTTTAAGGTCCTTCTCTTTTACAAGCAGGTTGTTATACTGAACATTTAGACCTTATTCTCCTCTGGATTCCTTGATGGTTCATAACACGGCCGCTGTAATACTCACAAAACTGTAAGCCACCTATATTGCGCCGTGTGTACTGTCTGTTATTCTACTTCTTTCTTTCACTTTCTCCATCTTCCTGCCTTTGTTCCTGCCTATCTGCTCCTCCTCTCATCTCTTTTGCAGCTCTTTCCCTCCAGCTCCCCACTGACAGCTGGATTACCATGTATCAATGCAGTGCCAGAAACTGGCTGCCAGACAAAATCATGTTTTGTCTCATCCTTGGCTACTGCGATGTGATGAGGGCCAACAGCATATGACATTGGGAACAAGAGAAGGAAAGGTAGTTGTGACCAGAGACAAACGCAAAAGGAGGTTCACATATTTTTTTTAATGTATCCAAACCTTATATAAATATATAAATGTATTATATTATACATATTTATGCAGTCATGTGAACCATGTACATTTGTGCATATGAATATGGTTTCCCTCTGAAAAGTTGATGACGTGAGGTATTTAGGTACAAATTACTGAGGACAGGCATTTACTGAGTGCAAATCCGGTGTGAGCTGTGTGTGCACGTTTACAGTACGTTATTGTCAGCACATACATGTCTGTGATGTCTATATGCACTAGTGTGTGATGTCTGTTTGAAGTTTATAAATGGTTATTGTCCCAGAGACCATCGTGAAATTGCAGCGCGATGAGAGCGATTCTCACTGCCTTGCAGGCTGAATATTGGATTTTCCAAAAAGTCAATAAAGGGCTTGATCATTAAAGTGAATAAATATTCTCTCCCCTCAAAGCTATTTCAAGACTTGCACTTTCCTATCACTACTGTGGCTCTTTTATTATTTACAGTATTGTGCTGACACACACACATTCTGACTGCATGTAGCGTCTTATATGAAACTGAAAGAGGTGCGCGCGGCAAAAGTTGCCAATAATACAGAGACAGCTCCATTAAAATGGATTACGTTTTCCACCATTCTCACTCTTCCTCTGCACTTCCCAAAAATAATGTATAAGATTTCTGTTGTGGCTTTTTGCAATAGATTGGCTTTTTGTATAATATCTGTTTCCGAAGAAATGGGAGAGGTTGTTTTGGAGCCTTTGGTAGATTCGGAGGAAGCAATTGCTGAGGAAGTAAAAAATACAGTATCATAAGGGAATATACAGCAGTGTAGTCATTATCTCCAACCAATATCACTCTCAGTCAGTGACTGAGTTACTGCTGCAGTATTCTGACATGAGATGCACAGTAAATAAGGAAGAAATAATTGTCAGGTAGATTGCATGGCTCACGCTCACACACAAAACAAGGATTTTGAAATGTAAGAAATGCTGCACACACCTTTCTAATGAATGTATCTTTTAAAGGGGCCAGTACAATGACACTAATGACTTGGGTACGTGATAATTCTTAAACACTGAAGTTTTATAGAATATTAGAAAGAAAGAATGTCAACAAAAAACAATGAAAAATCCCACTGGCTGCTATTCCTCTTCTGAAGAGACACACATACTGCTTGGTTTTTCTTCTGTTCCAGCTGACCCTTTGGAAAATAAATAATTGATGGATTAATGAATAATTAAATAAACATGTTTCGTTGTTTTTGATTCACATGTCCCCCGGCTCTTTATGGGTAAGGTTGAGAGGTCTTTGGGGTAATGGTTGATGGGCTGGGCTCAAAAGTTAAGAAGAATATTTTTCAGCCAATGGAAATTTTTGCAGCAAATATCAGCACCATTTCAAATTTTTTATTGGATGAGCAGAATACAAACGCATCGGAACTTGCACACTGCACACTCTGTATTCTCATCGTGTTCAAGGAAAACACAGAGCTCTGATGCAGGCAGGCGCCTTCTCTGCACAGAATGACCTCCAATGGATCACGCTACACGAACACGGTCCCGCTGCTGGAAAAAAAAAAGTACACACTCAAACATAAAACCTGCTCCAACACGAACGTCCAAGTTTTCATAACAAAGGTTGTCTATCTATTTTTTCTGTAACCCCACACAAATATCTGATTTTGTGAAAACACTGGTCATTTTGAGATGCTAGAGATAAGTCACAAGATCACAACTGAATTTTTTCAATTCAGTGAACTGAATTGAATGAATGAATGTCTGTGTAAACCTTCATGCATTTGCATGCTACTAAAATATTTCATCATGGACTAAACAGACTGACACTGGCATCCCTAGAGTAACGCCACAAAAATATACCAATTCCTAACGCCTGGATTGGATAAATTTTTCTTAATTAGAGGATTACTCTATGCTCTCAACGTCCTAGTGGATGGGCAGTTTAGGGATTCATAAGAAGACACACAGTAATAACAGCAAATGTTTAATAAGCATCATCATCACAGAAAATAGCTGCTTTCCCTGTGGCTGAAGTGGGATTTCTTGCGCATCATCTTCCCACTGATGACTAATGGCGTGATGAGAGAGCTGCCCAACTGTTCATCCTCGTATCTGTTGGTCCTTTGTGATATCTCTTCTTCTATTTGCTCACACATTGTTTCTGGTTATTTACTGAGCTGCAATCCCTTAAACCCAGACAGACAGGCGAAGGCTGATTTGTATTCATCTGGACCTCCAAACAATGTGACAGTGTGGAAGGAAAGGAAGAGTGAGTGGGCCAAGAATATGTGAGCGTATCTCTGGTTAGGATATATATCTCCGACTACATGTGCATTCTAGTTGTGTACATGCCTATTTGTATGTGCGTGTTTGGCAGCTTGCTTCTCCTGCACGTATCAAGTTGATTAGGTTATTTATGAGGGAGGAAGTAAATGAAGACTTAGTATTGTTCCTTATCCTAACAGACTGCAATGGTGGGGAGATTAACTACGTGGGTCCAAGATTCAACTCTTGTGGATTGATGACTCCTGAGGCTGAGCAGGCTCAACAATTCTTGATACTAACAAAGTCCCAGGAAAGCCTTGCTCCTCCCACAAGTAACCTCACATAACCTAGAAAGTAAGTACTAATAATAAGTGTGAACATGGTGGATATAGTATCTGAACTAAAAGGGTACAAAAGTAACTGGCCTGACTGTTAAATGTACTGTAATGTACACTGTATAAGCTTTTTAAGCAAATGCCTGTTATATTAGATTACGATGCAAAGCGCTCAAACAAGGATAAACAATGATTTACATTACTGAGATGTCCAGCTTTTGGGAAGTATGCTCATTTACACACTTAGTGCCTAATTGGGGCTCCTTTACCACAAACTCCTACAGCAGTGTGGCGCATCTTGGAGCTGTTTATCTTGTGGCACTGCTGAGGTGTTACTGAAGCCCAAGTGACCGTGATAACGCCCTTCATCGTCCGTATTTATGGTTTGGATGTTTTTTATCTGTTTTGTGACAATGCTCTACAGATGATCTGATGGGCATTGGTTAAGTGAGGTGGCTGGTCAACCAAACATAGTGATAACATGGTCAACAAACCAGTTGGTAGTGGTCCTGGTACTGTGGGCAGGTGCTGGGTCAGCTTGAAGTGCTATAAAAATCTCCGGGTGGACGTCTGCCTTGACTTTGGACTTGATGAAACACAATAACCAACACCAGCAGATGACATGCCATCACAAATCATCACAGACTGCAGAGACTTTGTACTGGACTTCAAACATCTTGGATTCTGTGTCTTTCCATTCTTCCTTCAGACTCAAGGACCTTGATTTGCAAATGAAATTCAGAATTTACTTTTATCTCAAAAGAAGACTGAGCAGCAGTCCAGACCTTTTTTTTTCTTAGCCCAGATAAGACACCGGTCTGACATTGTCTCTGGTTCAGGAGTGGCTTGACATTAGGAATGCAATAGCTGTAGCACCTGTCCTGAAGACATCTGTGTGTGGTGGCTCTTTGTGCACTGAAACCTCAGTCCACTTCCTGTGAAGCTCTCCCAAGTTCTTAAATCGACTTTTCTTGACAATTCTCTCAAAGCTGCAGTCATCCCCATTGCCTAGCCAGCTTGTTCGACCACACTTTTCCCTCGCAGTCAACTTTCTTTTAATATGTTTCAAGACAGCTCTTTGCCATCCTTATAAGCAATGACCTTCAGTGGCTTACCCTCCTTTTGTAGGGTGTCGATGATAACCATCTTGTATCTCGACAACTGTCAAGTAAGCAGTCTTCCGCATGATTGTAGTTGTGTGTATTAAACTAGACCACGAGATACACTCGTGGTCTAGTTTTTCTCCTTTTCTCCTTTTTCTCCTTTACTCAAAGGCAAAATAAGTCTAATAATTTGAGACACCAACATTTTTATTGCATTCAATTTTTTGTACATGCTAGGTATTGATATTAGAGTTGAGCTCTGCTGGGTGGTTTGCACAAGAAAGTCACAAAGATGCAGGTACCGATTTATCTTCACCAATCAAGAGACACCTTCATGAGTATAACCTCAGAGGATTCGCCATGGGAAGCAAACCCCTGGTGAGTCTCAAAAAAAGAAAGGTCAGTTTGCAGTAAGGAAAAAACAGAAAAAGACAAAAGTAGAGTTGTGGAACAAAGTTCTAAAGGACAGAAGAAAGAGAAAATGAGCCTTTATCAAAATGACAGAAAAGGATAAAGCATGGATGAGAAAAGGAAGACCTTTCGAATCAAAGTACTCTGCCCCATCTGTGAAACATCGTGTTGATTCTGTTTTGCCTTAATGTGTATTTATTATAATATTTATTATGGGTGTACCATTTATTCATTACCATTATTTATGTCATTCAGTCCAGTCACTGCTGATATAGAAATGGAATAAAGGCAGAGTAATTCAAGAGTGTGCTCAGATCCATCAAAATGCATAAAAACTAATTGGATTACATTTTAACAGCAAAGCCAAACATACATCAAAAGAAAAGGTCCACAAGAGTTTTCCTATTTGTATTCATGCTTAATTTTGATTTTTAAAATAACAGAGTACTTCTTTATTTCTTTTTACAACCATTCGACTGTGCAAGAATGTAGCATTATTTTCGACTCAGCTCTACAATATTTATCAGTCACCTCAAAAAATATGGTCTAATTCAGCGGTCCCCAACCCCCAGGCCACAGACCGGTACCGGTCCATGAGTCGACCGCGAGAGTTGGGGCTCGGGTTTGAAATTGATGATTTTCAGGATTTTTATCGGTTTTTAGCGATATTTTTTTATCGTTTTTATCATTACCTCGGTTTCCCTGGGTCTTTTCCTGTATGTTATGAATATGTTATGATTGTTATTGGTACCAATATTGGTTTTATTTTGTTGTATTTATCCACAACACCTTAGAGGCCAGTCCGTGAAAATATTGTCGAACATAAACAGGTCCATTCCGCAAAAAGGTTGGTCTAATTTAGCTCCCTAATATCGCACATCAAATGAGCAAAAACAGAGAATTTAGTAGCAGTTAGCTAATATTAACAACATTTAACCACTACAGCCAACATCTGTAGTTATTGTTCGGTAACTGAATCAAGCATCAAGAGAGCATGAAACGTGTGCTTGTGGATTCTTAACCAGCCAGTCATGCAACATTAGCAGAATGCTAGCAAGGAATGCTAATTACCCTGTAAGGAAAACAAAGGAAAATGGTATTGTATTTGCAATATCAGGCATTGAACTGGGTATATTTGCAGCTAACTGTATATTAGCCATTTTCTGTTATAATTCTATTTAAAATTTCTAATTAAAATTTTATAAAAAAATTTGAGAAATGTATACTCATAATACTTGTAGCTCCTAGCTAGTACTCATATACATACATATATGTATATATAAAACCAGAGTGAACATGTGCCATTCCTTCAGTTATCCCTTCTATTTTAATGTGTTTTGGTTTACACAAGTTGTGTTGTATATATCATGAAAAGGGTTTTGCATTCAGCCTCTTCATTCTTCATCTACTCTGTCATGTTCTTTAGTTGCAGGATGCCTTTAAGCTTGCTGAATCAAGCAAAAAATCTGCAAGCAGCAGACCGTTTTCTTCCCCAGTTGCTCATCTCTTCCAGCAAATCCTGTTGCAATCAAACATCCATTCTCACTTTAGTTATATCACCAATCTAAGTGCTGTCTAGTTCAAGATTTTAATTTTCATATAAACTTCATATTAAAAACCTGGCTGCATGGGTCACAAAAAGCAATCTATTTGTTTGTGTTTATAGACATGACCAGTGCCACGAAGACAAGAGTCAGCACAATTTTATAGCTAGCATATTTAACTGTGAAGTATATTATATGTGGTGAATACTTTTTCATCACAAAGTGGGGCTTGCATCACTATGGCAATGTCACGGTTCTGGGTCCGTTGGACCCAGTATTTTGAGTTGTTTTTAGTGTGTTTTTGCATTTTGGATTCTTTTCTTATGATGATGATTATTATGATGATTATGAATCTATGTTTTGGTTATTCTTTAGGGATTAGTCCGTAGGGTTTGTGTTCTTATGATTATTGCAGGTTGAGTTCAGTTCCATGTGTCATGTTCTGTCTGTCTCTCTGTGTTGAGTCCGTGTCTTTGAGTAGTGTTTCATGTTTCCTGTTTTATTGTGAAAGTCTTTGTCTTATGTTAGTGTGTGCTGCTTTGTTCCCCCTGTCTCGTTAGTCCTGATCTCTCCCAGCTGTGTCTCCCTCCTGTTGCCCATTCCCTCATGCTGTGTGTTTCTACCTGTGGCTCCCTATGTGTGTTTTGTTAGATTTTTCTCAGTTTAGGTTTTCGTAGATGTTCTTGGTTCAGCAATAAAGGCTGCCATTTTGAGTTCAGTCCTGTCTCCACTGAGTTTGCGTTTGGGTCCTATTCCTGCTTGCACACAGCCGAATCATGACAGGCAACCAAGAAACCAGATCCTTAAAAGTTGTTCCAACCTTTTCGTTTTAATTCAATACATGGTCTTTCTCTAAATCTGTTCAGTAAACTAACCAGTTTTTTTAAATGCCAAAAACCTAGCTGATGTGCAATGAATGATTTTTAGTATTTTTTAATAAATAATCTATAAATTTATAAACCTTTAAATGTGGAGTTCTCTGCCTTTAAAAAGTGAAAATATATTATCTACATGGATACGAATCAGCACAGATGAGGCCGGAGAGAAAATAACAGATTAGGGATCGTGAGAAGTTGGCAAACTGCGTTAACAATCAAAATCAAAAGTATGATAGAGTAAAATCTTTTGCATGGACTGAAGGTAATATATAGCGTACTGTCACACCTCTTGTTCATTTTTTTAAGCAAAAATTTGCTGAAGAAAATGCACCATGAAAGTATAATGAAATTCTAAAAGATATATATCGTTTCACCTAAGGCCTCTTTATAGGATGAGAAGATTAGATTCAATTTACACAATGACTTTTTCATGTAAATGTAAATATTGAGACTGTGTGAGCTAGATATTTAAATGTTGCTGCTCTTGCTAGTTGGCACCAGAATTC
>NC_052956.1:5446661-5489161 GCF_013358895.1 Oreochromis aureus
CAGCAATATGAGGTATGACACGACAACCGACAGAGGAAAATGCAGAGCTTAAATACACAGAAGGATAACGAGGGAATGAGACACAGGAGGAGAGCACAGCTGGGAGTAATCACACAAAACGAGACATGGAGGAACCAAAACTGAAAACACTGAGCATGGAACGCTAGACTGTCAAAGTAAAACAGGAACCAAGACACATTCACAAAGACACAGACTTGACATTGAGACATGGAGACATGACTGACTGGGGACAATGATGACCAGACATGAAGCGTGGAACACGGGGAAGGCAAAGCAACAGAAACTTAAAGCCTTGGACTTAGAATATAACACAAGCAAAACTCAATAAAAAGAACCAAAACCATGGAGAACAACAAACACAGAATCTAAATTAAAATAGAATTACCGTGACAAATTGGTTATGTTGATCATCTCATGTTGCCACTAACACTCATGAAATGGACCCAAATGCAGACAAAAATATGTTCTTAAATAACTTGGAAATGCTGAACAAAAAGAGCTGCCAGTTGGCAGTGGGTAAAAATCCAACAACTACTAAAGAAGAAGAATACAAAGCGCAAACCAAAGGCTGGGATGCCAACTGGGAAAACAAAGACAGAACCTGGAGGAAGACCAGATAAAAACCTGACGAACACAAACGATATTACCAACAAAAAAAAGCATGGTGAGGAATGATAAGACGTTGGTGAATTCAATAATAACAATACCAAGAGAGACACAAAAAAAAACAACAGAGGGAAAGCTACGTGAGGAGAAAAAACCTTTAAAACGGACAGGAAGTAACCAAATCAATGCATTTATTATTTTTTAGACCTGCCAGACACTTCTTGTATAACAAAATGAAGGCTATTTCATGCATTGGAAAAAAATAAAAAATTGAAGAGCACAGTGTACTTACTTCCAGAAATACCCTTAACAAGCTGGTACAAAATGGCTCTAACCAAAATAGTTAGAGGCCCCTGTGCACAAATGATCAAAAGAACGGGTACATCAGAGCCTCTAGGTGCCACACAGGTCCTCAGCTGGCTTCATTAAATGGTACCTGCAAGAAACAGGTTCTTCTGGTTTGTGAAGCAAGTAGTATGTACAGCTGTGTGAATACTTGCATCGAATATCCTTCATTTCATGGACAAAATCCTACCGACTGATTTCAGATCAAACTTGTTGTTTTTTAAAGGACTTTTTGAGTCTATAATGAAATCCACAAACCCTGATCAGTTGACTCCTAGTAATTAATAACCAGCTTGCATAAGGTAATACAGTGTGCCACTTGAACACAGAAGCAATGGTTGCTGAAAATAGGCTTCCTGTCCAGTGGAAATCATAAATTATAAATTATGTAGATAATTATAGATATTTAGATTTAAATGTCATCTTACAATTTCTGATTAGTTTCAATATAATTGTTGTATTAGATGAGAATATTCAAAAACAACACTGTTCAAAGTGACAGTTGAGCAATATTTCTTGTAATGCTGAGAGCTATTTGAGGAACGCTAACTAGCATGTCTGTAGGTAAATATAAAGCAGCACCCAGCAGCTGGCACAGAGGATAGATAAGAATGGATGAATAAAAATTTTGCCTTGGTCCAAAAGCAGCACATCAACTGACACATAATAAAGAAAATAATGAAAGAAAATACTTTAATTCTTTACCCTTAATTTAAAATATTTATAACACTTTTGAAATGTCAAGTTGGGAGACAAGTCTCATTTTTTCCTGACTGATTGCTGCTAAACTCTGAGGGACATTACAGTGTTGACAGCAAGTTGTTTTCTGTTTTGTCTTTACAGTTATAGCCAGGAAAATGTCCAACTGTGCAAAGATCTGCTGGGCAAAAAAAAAACAAAGAAAAAATGGATATGTCTAAACATAGAGAGGGGTGTAAAATTGTCTGCCTATAACATTTCACACATTTTTCTCACAGAACAGCCCGAATTTATCCATCAAGTCCCCTGGAAAAAGAGCAGTCAGGCCTGAGCATGCAACTTGTGTTCGCATATGTGTGTGTATGTGTTGAGGATAACAAAGGAACAAGCAGGGAAACTGGCATTTCACTCGCATATTAGCTGCCAACAGGACAATAATGGCAATAAAGTCATGGCGATATTGAAATCTCAAGCCCGGTCTCAAACTGAGGCGCCTTGCCGTATGCTGTATGTGTGACTGTGTGCATTCATCCACTCATGCACTCAGGCTCACTGTGGGCACATCAGAGTGAAATTAATATCTATACCACAAGAAACCTCCGGTGAGTTCCAGCTTGGTTGATGTCATTCAGAGGGGTACATGTGATCAGGCTCACTGAAAAAAAATGACATTTCACTTAAGCTTGTCGCTAATGCTAATGCATATCAGATGGTGCCTGTCACAACTTTCACAGAAAGCAATATTCCAGATTCAACAGCGTTCTCAGAAAGGGATCAGCTAAGATTAGTTAATGTCCACTACCGCAGCTTGTATGAGAGTGTACCAGGTGTAGAGATCCACAGCAAGGATTTTCGGATATTCCTGGGCTTCTGGACTGCTCATTCAGGACTCACAGGTTTGACTATCATGTAGGAGCATGGGGTTTATGTATGCATGTGTTTCTCTGTTTACAGAAAACTGATCTGATTAAAAGCTTTCCGTTCACCGCCATGACGTAAGGAACGATAAATCTACTCTCTACTGTGATTGAAGCTCCTTGTCTACAGGTGACACGCAGCGTCAGTTATCATCTCCGGTCTGCTATGCAAATGGGAAACTTATCTTCTTTTAGTTGTCCCGAGTATAATAATGATCCCAATTAAGGATTCAGGTCAGGTGGGTGATTGAGCTGTTGTTATCTTCATTGAGTAAACAAGGTTTCTTTCTTCTCATCCTTTGGCTTCATTAGCAAGCAAAACACATGGCCGCATTCTGACTCCCACAAAGACATGAATCTATAGCTCGGAGTGGACTCCAGTGCAAACAAATATAGTCATGCAGAAACACGGGCTTGTATTCAAATAACGGCTTTAAAAGCAGGGATGATCCCGGGGCGACTGTTGATTTCTGCATCAGAGGCAGTGTGTTTACCTACCTCAATCTAAAATAACTCTTGATGTATTAAAGTCTTCCAATTCAAACTTGAAAGAGATGGGAGAATTGCTTCTCTCCGACTTGTATGCAAGTATATGAAATGTTGCGAAACAACGGGGTGTGCATTTGCCTTACAAGAGAAAAAAATAAATTTTTATCCTATATAGGGTCCACTCCATCTTCACTCTCCATCAAAGAAAAGCTTACACCGAGGAACAAAGTCACGCAGGACACTTGGGATATGAAAAGATTTTCTTTTTTCTTCTTTTTTTTGTCATGACCATAATTCATAATTTACAAACCTGGTGTAGGAGGAAAAATAAAAATCTGATATAATCTCCATAAAGTTTCCAACCTCAAGCTCTCTACAAAGTGCTTTCCACCTAAAGCCAATCCTAACCCTAATGACCCAATTTATATATGTTCAGGTAAAATGTGAAAACAGACTTTATCCCCCCACCCCCACCCCCACCCCACCGCCTTCCATGGCCTTTCATTTCACAAACCCATGAACCTCTTTTATCACTTCACCCCTTTCTGCCGCTCTCCCTCTTTCTGTGTAAACTGGGAATGCTTGTCATGCTTCATTAAGGCTGGCAGTGAGTTTCCATTTAAATCCATTATTTTATAAGGCTCAGTGATACACAGTGGCGATGATGTTCTCATAACCCCATTTAAGATTTCATTGCTGCTAAAATGAGCTTTGGTGTAATTCATAAATAATAATGACATCTGAACCGCCGTCGCTACAGTTTTGTGCCTCTTCTCATGTTCTGCTGTGTTTTGCCTGGCGATTTCCAGAAAGATGCTACACCGACGCCTATTGAGAAGCACCGCTGTTAATTCAGTACGACACCGGCACTGTAAAACAATGCCCGTGCAACATTTTGCTCATCTGGCGCTGAGAAAAACGCTCATATAAGCAGCATTAACTCCTAGAAATGAGCTGTATGTACTAATTCTCCGATCTTTCTCGGGCACAGCTGATGTGGAGTCCATTTGGACAATTGAAGACCCTCACCCCTCCCCACCTCCTCTTCCCTTCTTCTAGAGCGTTCAGGGGAGATAGCCATAGCATTTATTAACACTGATAAACCTCTTACCTGTACATTCCCATCCCCTTTACCTCTTAATAAGCTCAGTTCATCTGAATTTCATTTGGCCACAATCAGCCACAGTGATTTCTCTCCCTCTCTCAAGGCTAAATTACGCCTCGTACATCATCATTTCCTTGAGCCTAAGCAGATGCTCCGAGCAGAATGGGGTTGGGAAGGGTGTATCGAATTAATCTAAATAATTGGTCTTAGCCTGTTTGAGCGGGCTCCCACACTGGTTTCAGACGGCATAATGAAGTTGCGACCTCCCCTAGAATGAGGCTGGCCAGCAGGCCGCCGATCATGTTTAGCACGTGTCATACGCATAGTTAAGTCGTTACATCCGAAGTGAGGGGAGACGCAATGACACTGCCCCCCCCCACCACCACCACCACCTCACCCCAGTGATCATAAATCATAAACTCCATGCCTTCACCCTATTTTAAATATATCACACTTAGGTCCGCAGGTGCTGAATTATTCATATTTTGCTAATAGAGGCATTTAAAGATATTCTATGTTGCCTTATATCTAAAATGTGAACATTTACCCGGCATGAATATCTCTTGGGACGTACGCAGACAGGCATTAGCAAAAGCTAACAAAGTGCTTCTGTTCTAAAAGAGCAGAGAACAGCGAGGTCTGTTGTCAGGGGAAAAGAGCATGGTGCTCAGTGTTTAAGTTTGTTTTATTTTTTTACAATGTTGATGCATATATGTTTATTACCACCTGCTAAAGCTACATGTTTTTTATTCGTGTGGTGGTCAATTCTGTTTAATTATGTATGCAGAAACAATATCATTAGCAACTGAAAGAGTTCAACCTTACATTTACCACTAACACAATATTACATTTACATTTTAAGAGGCAGCATTTACTTGCTGGCTGCTTCATTAGTCTGACCTTGCAAGTACTGGACCTCCTTTAACCTTCAGAACTGCCTTAATTCTTCATGGCATAGATTCAACAAGGTGGTAGAAACACCTCCTAAGAGATTTTCGTCCATATTGACATGATAGCCTCACACACTTGCTGCAGATTTGTCTGTTACACATACATGATATCTCCTGCTCCACCACATCCCAAAGGTGCTCTATTGGACTGAGATCTGATGACTGTCCAAAATGTGTGAAAGAAATTCTCCACATCATTATACCACAGCAGTCTGAACTGTTGCTACAAAGCAGGATGGAGACATGCTTTCATGTTGTTTATGCCCAATTCTGAACCTACCAGCTTAATGTCCCAGCAGAAATCATGACCTATCAGACCAGGCAACATTTTTGCGATCTTCTGTTGTCCAATTTTGTTGAACAAACTGTAGCCATACCTTCCTGTTTTTAGCTGACAGGAGTTGCACCTGGTGTGGCCTTCCGCTGCTATAGCCCATCTGCTTCAAGGTGTTTTACATTCAAAGATGCTCTTCTGTGTACCTTGATTGTAACAAGAGATTATTTGTATTACTGTCACCTTCCTATCAGGTTCAAGCTATTTTCTTGGATATTTCCTTTGTTTGTCTGTAAACCCTGGAGATGGTTGTGTGGGAAAAGTAGATATTAGATATTTTCACTGACAAGTAAAAGTAGTAGTAGTGGAATTATAATGCAGATATCTTTACTCAATGAGATTAAAACAGGCATTGTGTATCTGAGTATAGTTTTGACATCTAACCTGTGTAAAATATATAGTAATTTTGTTGTGCTTAGTGTTGTCAGCAATAATCTCGTTAAAATGACGTTAACGCCATAACTGCATTAACGCAGCAAATCTCCATTAGCGAGTTACCGCAGATTGTTGCCGCGTTAATGCAGTTATGGCGTTGACGTCATTTTAACGGGATTAACACTGACAGCACTAGTTGTGCTGTGAGGTATCGTCCTAGTTCTAATGGCTGTGCTGTTTAGAGTTGGGCACTTTATAAAGTTTGGTACAACTATTCACACCTGTCCAAAGACAGGTGTGAAGATATGTGTGGCACATCTGTTACATGTGTGTACATAGCATATGTTGCTATTTGGCTGGAATTAGAAAAGTATAAGGCAGCTCTAACTAATTTGCTAATACATGAAAGCTTGAGGCTGGCAGGTCTCCACTTCATACGATGGCATTTGGTCAGGGAGTGGAACAAAACTCCTCACCTCAACTAGAGCTCTCCATGGGAGTAGGATTAATGTAGATTGTTTCAAGCAGGAAAACAAGACTCCCCCGTTAGGTTTGGATCTATGTAAGAAATCAAACCCTAGCCTCTGCTGAGGTTTTGTGTTCTTTTTTTTGCCCTGAAGCTGCTTTGATGAAGTGTACATAAAATAATGATTGATATGGAAAGGCTAAAGCAGGGAGAGAGGTGAGGACAAACTCAGATGATCAAAGAGACATGGAATGGAGAGGGAAAATGGGCCCTGCGTGGGATGCTTCCCTTCATAGCAACGTTTTGTTTTTTTTTAAAACTATTTCACCTCATAAAAAACAGATTCACAAGCATTTTAATGGTACACTGACTTGTAACAGGGACAATGTTGCCACTGTGCTCAAAAATTGCAAAAATGGCCGTTTGTATCTTGGGTTGATTAAGACTTGTGAGAAATAATTTGAAATCCTTAAGGATGAGGGAGACAGAGGAAGGTAGGTAGAGTTTGAATACATGACAGTGCTGTAAAAGTGAATTACCTTCCAGAAGTGTACAGTGTTAAAAAAAAAAAAAAAAAAAAAAAGATCTTGGGTTAATAGTATGAGTATGACATCAGTTCTGTCTGTTTGTCTGTCTGTCTCTTTGTTAGATTTTCAAGATTTCGTGTTAGGGTCAAAGACACACAAACTGTGAAAATCAGTAAAGATTTTATAATACCTACAACTTTTTATAGATGATCTTCAAACATCACAACAATATGCTAGGCCTTGGTGACATGAGTACCTAGGTTGGCTTAGCATTTGACCTTGACCTTTATTATTAGCATCCAAGGTCAAAGTTGACCTTAAAAAAAAACAGGCTAACGTCATATCATAAAAGATCAAAGTTTTAGTATAGCCATTGCCTTCTGAGAAGTTGTGCTCTCTGAGTGCTCTTGTTTTAAATGGGCTTTAAAAGGCTTTTGGATAGATGGATGGATGATAAAATATTTTTTTGTAATTTTTTCATCTATTCTTACATATATGAATCAAGCTAAAGACAGCAGAATATAAGCCTGTTGGAAGGGCTTTAAGATTTCCTCCAAATTATCACATACAGGAGCTGTTGGGATTACAGTTTCATGAACAGTAATATATAAACAAAACCATAATCTATTTCAAGACCAAATAGTTGTGGTGTTTAGCCCAAAAAATGAGTAAACATGAAATAAAATAGCAAGGGAAAAAAGAACTAACAAGTGATTAATTACATAATGAAAAGAAGTGCAAAAAACAAAGCTCCCACAGGGGACGCAAACCCCTGCCTTCTGACAGTATTGGGTTTAATGCAACTGTCATGGGAATGAGTAAATTACCCAGGACTGCGGTTCATATCTTCTCTCGCTGTTTTATTTTGTTCTCTGTTTGGCTTGATTTAAAGCACCAGAAATAGTGTTTGGTGAGGATGAGGAAAAGATCAAGGTTTGTGTTAAAAATCAACCCTGCATGTTGGAAATGATGCTAAATTGTACCCACAGCATTCACAATTAACACTAAGTGGTTCTGAACAAGCGTCCTGTGTGTGACGAGTTGGAAATGAGACCGAGCTTGTAACGCATAAAAGTTCCATATATGGCACAGGTGCACTAATGTGAGCACATTCAAAGAGACAAACGCTCACATATTCACCCTTGATTTGCTGTTTTCCATTGGTATAAAGTATAGACAGTCGCATGCACCATGATATAACATCAGCTGCTCTAAATGAGGCCACTAAATGCTGTGTACTAGATGCATAATAAAAAACATGCAACTGTGGATTCAATAAAAGTGTCCTATTTTCCTGTACTGTGGAACTTGAGACAGTGTATGGATGAATACGGGGGAGCTCATGGTGTTCTTTTAACAGAGGCATAGAGGCATGCTGAGTGTTACCGTGATTTGCTATGACAGCTGTGCCCCAGTGCAACATTCATTTAAAGCACAAAGTAAGCTTTGTCCATTTGTTTCCGCTGGTTTGTGTGTGTCAGAGTGGGTGTGTACAGGGCAGGGCTTGGGGTAGATGAATGCAGAACAGTGTGTGCATTTCCCAGCCAGGTGGAATCAGACAGTGTCTTCTTCAAATGACAGATGAGCCCCAAGACCATCTACATACATCATGTTGTGCTAGACTGATCAGGAGAAAGACTGGTGGCAAGGCAGAGAAATCCCACAGGACTTTTTTTTGGACTTAATAATTTCATGAGAGGCTGAACACTGTGAGAATTACACCAGACAGGCAAGAGAAGCTGCTTATTTTCAGCACCAGTTGGGTGGTATTTTTGCTCAGGCTCCCTGACTGCTTTTTCTGTTAAAATGCATTGCTAGGTCAGACACACAAGCACCGCGCTGTTCCCTCCATTTTGTCCCATCTGTTTAACATGGAGCATTACTAACACAATCAGCAGATCCCAGTACAGTCTGTGCCAGTGTGCCATGGTAGTAGAACAACTACCAGAGACAAAAAAAAGAAAAAAGAAATCGCACACTTTCTTTCATTTCACTGCTGTGTCAAAAACTATCCTGCAAACTCATTTCTGATATGTTTTTATGTTACAAATACACCTCTCAGGTTAAGGTTCTGAATTTCTCGAGCTATTTATATATCCAGGCTAAGTTATAAAGTAAGCCCTTCTTAAATAGAGACCGGAGGTGTGTATCAGATCTCTGCCATTTGGGGCCAGATTTGTTAAGCTTGTGAGCAAATAGTGCTGACAGGTGTCAAAATAGCAAGACACCCCGCAATTTAGAGCAAGGTTGCAAACCAAGAGATGATATTCAACTGCACGCAATTTACTAACAGGGCAAGCGCAGCTTGTTAATTGTAATCAGAAAAGCACATAAATAAAGGTGATACACATGTATGTTAAATGTAGCCCTATGGTAGCCAGTGTAGGACTGTAAGCCGTGCAAAAATATTTTAACATCGAGTTCTGTAGCAGTCTTGTCTTGTATTAAGACAACGTGCATCACTTCAAGGGATAAAACAAACCAGAAGTGTCTGATTGTCTATTAGTGTTAAAAATACAACTACGACTCTTTTTTATGCTGGATTTTAAAAAAAAACAAACAAACAAAAAAGTCGTATGAGTGCATTTATACAATATCTATATCTCACGTACTGTCAAACTGCGTGCAGCTGAATTAATGCAGGTTCACCTCTAAAACCGATCATCTGTGCGCTGTCCATGGTGCTGACACGTTCAACTAGCACAGTGATTCCCAAAGTCTGGGCTGGGGCCCCCTAGTGGGACATGAGGATACTGCATGCAGGCTGTGATAACAATAGAAATGCAGTTTGAAATTAATTGCAAGATTGTACAGTTATATATTCATATAAATTGTATAGATAAGTGAATTTAAACTCATAATAGGAAGTGGTCAGTTTGTTATATTACTCAATACTCTGACCTTAAATCATTGCTTTTGTATTGAAGTTTGTGTCCCAGTGGCAGGTGGGTCCACACATTGGCCTTAACACTTTGCATATGACTGGGTAGTGTTAGCAATTGATAGCCAACAGCCTGCTTTGTTTATGTTTTTTGAATACACTTTTTCAAGGAAATGCATCACTTTCTTGATTAGGGTGAAGATTTATTCTTGTCTTCAGCTTGCATGTAATTGAGATAAAAATGTGTTTTTAAAGTTTAGTATAGGAATTGCAAAAATTGAGACATGCATTTCTTAAGTGTTAAATATCGGGGCAATTAGCAGTAAACTGCATGTGGCAAACATTAACCATTATTAAATCAGTTTGCATGCTTGATTTAAATATTCCTCGACCACTAATGCATATATAAGGGTCAGTCTCAAAACTCTCTGAGTTCCCACCTCTTACATGCAATCTTCTCACTGTGCTGTCTTTCTAAAATATTGACAGTGTTATTTTTTATTTTTTTTTATAAGTCAAAACACAGTTTGTTCTGGCACCACGCCTCAGTAAATCTGGAGCTTGGAGGCTGCCTGGAGGAAGCAGGTGGAGGCTGTGTGGATAACTCTATGTGGTCATCAAAAATGGATGGAAGGCAACACATAGGCTCACATGCACCTTCCCATGTTGAAATACATGTACAGGTACAGGGTACAGATTTTCCAAGGGGGGGAATAAAAGCCTAATGTGTCATATCTTCATGCAATAAAAAGGGGGATGGAGAAAAATTAAGAAAGAGAGAACAAAATGAGAAACAGACCATTTTGGAAGATCATTAAAGGTTCTAACACTTGTTAGGTTTTTAAATCAGACAGTGGGTCTGGTCACGATGAGCTGCTGAAGTTCAAGTTGTATCTCAAAACAAAATGAATAATAACTTCTGTTATTAGAAGCCTTTGTGCAATTAGGTCACAGGTCACTGTAAACAAATGCAGACTGTGGATCTGGGATTTTTAATAATTCAGAACTATCTAATGTCATGAGCCAAGCACGCCTAAGTCCAGCTGAGGCAGCTGAAGCAGCAGAGTGGAGCGCTATGTCTGCTCTCATCCTGTTGCACCCCAAATCAAAATGCATTCTTCTTAGCAAAAAAAAAAAACCTTGTAACACAGCTACAACACGCTAACTGTTGGCTGTGTTGTCTTATGCATGTAGCTAGCAACTTCTCAATAATTAAAAAGAAAATGCAAATCTTGAAAAACAAAGGCTATACTCACTAATTGAAAAGCACTGGCTTTTCTGGGCTTATTGACTACTCAAAGCACTTAGCCCCATTAACCCATATATTGATACAACACTTTGTCCAATACACTTTCTCTAATTTTTAGATCAATTAACATGACATGCATGTCTGTGGACTTTTGGAGGATGCGGAAGAAACCAGCACAGCTAAAAGGCGCATACTCCACACACAAGCCCAGTATTTTTAACTTAATCAAGCTAAAATTAGTGAATTGGCATCATACAAACATAATGTCGGAATTTTATTGTGGTTATTGATTGGTTAAAGACATGCTCCATTATATTCCCATTTTAAATCTCGAACAGATTTAAGCACATTAAATTTATACCAGAGATATAAAACCTTCTCTGCCCCAAACACCACTTTACATAAACTACCCTTTCCCTTTGTTATTGTTGTTTTGTTGTTGTTTTTCAGAGGCAAGAGGGAGATATCAGTCTATCTAGATGCCTTCCTCTTGCACCTCTATGAACCAGCCTGCTCTGGTGTAAATCAATTGCAAGAAAAAATCTATAGAGCCATCCAGTCTGAAGCAATCTGAATCAACAAAAGGTCAACGTAACATTACATGCTGTAGCATAATTTCCAAAAATAACCGTTTTAGTGGGCATAACAATGTGCAGTATTCTCTAGAGAGCCATCTAAGTTCCCACTGCACAGTTACAGCTGCCCTGAGGCCAGACATTCTCCTGGTCACAGAGGCCACCAAAAATATCACACTAGTGAAACTGACAGTGCTGTGGGAGGATCGCATGGAGAAAGTGCAAAAAAAAAAAAAAAAGAAAAAAGAAAAAGGTCCTCGGATGAATAACTGGTCATCGTCTGCCAGTAGCAGGGCAAAGTGTCAGGATGCATGCCCATTAAAGCTGGATGCAGAGGAGGATTTCTGGGGCATTCTCTTCAAGGCCCTGAGCTAACTCAGTTTCACGGAACTGTCAAGGAGCTGAACTATCAAGAATATCAGCGAGGCATCTGGGATTCAGGGAGGAGACCCAACCTGAAGTCAAGCTGTGGCCTAATCAGCCACAGCTGAGTCACCGGCAAGAGGATGTGTGAAGTTCAAAGACCTGAAACACGTGACCACCCCGGAATACTCCAATAATAATGTTTACAGTTGCATCCAAGGATGTGTTTTATGGGGCAGAAATAGTTTAAACAGTAGTACACTGATAAAGGCCACTTTTTAAAAATGATGTTTACATGTTATTGAAAAAAGCTTAAACTTAAAGCAGAAAGTGTTAATGCCAGTGGTGTCTAAGGATAGATCCAATGAATACTGTGTTTTACTGAAAATGGTTTATTGACACAAAGAGGTTTTGAGACTGACTGCAACATATTCATATTTATGATCCAGGAAATAGTGTCAGCCAGGGGGCTTGGGAACCCTGGGAGAGAGGAAATGTGCATTAGTCCAGTAAGGCTACTGTGGAGCGATGGTACAGAATTGATCCTGAGGAGATTTTGGCTTGGAAGAGTTTGGCTTACTTAGAGAGGTGGGGCGGGCTATACTGAGGATCAAGAGCCATGACTTTGTTTCCTGAAGCCACTGGGGGACATTGGGGGCTATTTTCCACCAAAAAGGACCAACTCAACTGGAACAGGTGAGCAAATCTGGTTGGAAGATTGTCCTTCACCCATAGAAGAACACAAATGTAAACACCGGGGAAAGCACTAGAAAGCAGAGAAGCTCTCTCAGAGCCTGATTACCACTCTCAGGAGGTTTGGCAATCTATTAAGGAATGGAAGCTCAAGCAGCTCCGGATATAAACTGGTCCTGATGAGGAAGTGGGAATCAGGCTGAAAGACAGGAAGACAATTCTACCACCCAAGGGCAGAGACAGAACCTGCCCAACCCAATTGAGAACTTTAGAGACCATAAATAGAGGAGCACACCAGTTCAGGACTATGACAAGAAGCAGTCTATGCAAGTTTGTCACAATTTGGCTACTTTATTTAAGCAAGAAGAATCAAAATCATTAAGTCAGTAGAGTAGTGTATGCTTAGGTAGGTGTGGGAAGACGTGCATGCATGTGGCAAAATAAAAAAAGAAAGCGATTCTATACTCTTGAATGGGGTGGGCAGTTAAGCTTCCATGAGGCCATATGAGAATCAAGGACTGTTGTGGAGGGCCACACCAATGAGCTTGTAAAGAGATCAAATTAATATTTAGCAGAACTGGTAATATTAATTGCTCACCCCTGCCTAGACCAGCCGTTTCTCATGTAATTTCCACTTCCACTCGGATAAACCTGCAGGCTATGTGTCATATGTATTTCTATTTATGGTTAATAGATACTCTGCTGAAAAAGAAAAAAGACTTTTATTACTCTCACTCAATATTTTTCTGTTTCTGTTTGATTTTTTAAATTTCACTTTATTATTCCCAAGCTGTTGTCTTTTAAATGTTTTGTGTCTGGTGCAAATTATTTTGTGTTTAGTGGGGGTTGTTGGCGTGTGTGTGTGTGTGTGTGTGTGTGTGTGTGTGTGTGTGTGTGTGTGTGTGTGTGGGTGTGGGTGTGCCATGTGAATTCCTCAACCTTTCTATCTCTCACGGCACTGGCCATGTCCGTGGCACTGAGATCCATTTGTTATGCAGGTTCATGAGATCAAGTGGGTGTTTGTCATTCCAGAGCACACTCCTTCACAGTGGTTGGCCGCCTGTCTCTCTGTGATACCACAGTGAGGAGAAAACAGCATGACACAGGCCACAGTCGTCTGCCTCACAGAGGAGGAATGTACAGAGGCCACTTCTCATATGTTGCTCTGATTTGCTCCAATGTTACATTGATTTGCCAGCGAGATGGTCAGGCAGACGGTATTTGCTACACTGGTTTGATTCTGCTGTCAGTCATGCAGCAGCTCTTCATGCTCTACCAGTGATAAGAAAGATGCACGCTTGGAAAATAGGACTCTCTCTCTTACACACACACACACACACACACACATACATACACACACAAACACACACGTTGACACGTCAGCAGCCACAGCAGGCGTGAGCGTGACCCTGCAAACAGTGATGAGGTCATTACAGGCGACACAGCTAGGGCTGGAGACTGGAGCCTGGAGGCTGTGCGGCAGTAAAACAGAAGAGAGTACAGCGTGTTCCTTAGCAAGGCGAGAGGTCAGGATGTGCTAGTCGCCAAGCTTGTCCTCAGTGCGGGATACATAGGACGGGGGAGCCAGTGACATCACACAGAGCCACTCGTAGTGACTCACTGACACTAATTATGGTTTCAACCTCCTGCTCTCGCTCAGTTTGACTCCTCTTCACCTCAGTGCTGACTTTTCTACCCGCGACATTTTGACAATCTCTCTCAAATCTCTAATTTCTCTCTCTCTCTCCCTCTCTTTCATTTTAACTTTTTCCTCTCACCTTTCTTTCATTCCCCTTCTCTCTTTCTTTCTGTGGCACACAGGCACAAACAAAATTTCAGAATTTAAATTCCCATATTTAGTTTGTGCCACCCTTTTTCTGTGTCTTACACAATCACTTCCTCCCTCTTCCACGCAGGATCATTTTTAGCTTCTGTAAGAGCAGAGAAGAGGTTGCAGAGTGCAAAATGACTTCTCTGCTCTGTCACTTCACTTTAACACACACACACACACACACACATACACACTTGTGTTTTCATATCTTAGTGGGGACATCTTATTGACATAATGTTTTCCTAGGCACTTACTCTAACTCTAACCATCAAAAAGAAGTCACTAACCCTAACCCTTAGCCTTAACCTAACCATAACCTAATTGTAACCCTGACACTAAAACCACATTTTGAGCCTCAAAAATGCCTTCAAACTCGTTGGGACTGGCATTTTGTCCCCATAAAGGCTGCTGGTGCTCCCAAGTATAGTGAAATTCCAATTTCTGGTCCCCAAAAAGATAGATAAACATGGTACACATGTACAAACACACAGGCTGGGGTAGAGCTATTTGGTCAAGTCGGTTGATATCCTGTTAAAGGATGATTCACTTCATATCCACTCCAAGACAGGTGAACAGAGAGTGGTGGAGTGGTTACAGACTAAAAGGCAAGCTGGGAAAGGATGAGGCAGGAAAAATAGCTAAACTCTGAGAAAAAGAGATTTATATATAGGGATGAGGTAATAGAGAGGGTTTTGGTTTGCAGCAGCAGTGGGTGGGTTTGTGTTTGTGCTCCCGGTTAGCTCTCAGCTGGCTGATATGAAGGAGCCTTGGCAGCCAGCACACCTGAGGAGTAAACATGACAGATGCTGATAGACCCTGACGCAGACTGATAAGCTCTCTCCCACAATCCCCCAGTGCTGTCCACAGTGGTGCAGAAACCTTATCGTGCATTGCGCCACGCCAAGACTTTCCCCTCCTCATCGCCACCATCATAAGTCTGCGTGCGGCCACCCTCGATAGGCAGGTGTCACTGCACGATCCCTCCCAGAGTATGACAGAGGTTGCACGAAGCTCAACCTGGCGGGGCTCGAAATAATACTCGACTCCTGCAATTATTCATTTCATCTTGGCAGCTGGTGTAATTTATGAACATCCCAAGGCTTGATTGAGTACCACGTTAAATCTAAGTGTAATGATGTAGAGCAAGCTATCAAAGAAAGGGAAGATGAATGATGAGATGCCAACATTACACCGGTAACATGCAAATTTTCAAAGGGATGC
Organism: Oreochromis aureus; assembly: GCF_013358895.1. Lineage (NCBI taxonomy): Eukaryota > Metazoa > Chordata > Actinopteri > Cichliformes > Cichlidae > Oreochromis > Oreochromis aureus. Next base: position 5,462,309 of record NC_052956.1, read on the forward strand.
ACCAAAAAAAAAAAAAAAAGTTTAACAACCAAAATAACATCAGCAGTCCAAATAATTATTTCAACACTGTATCTGCGTCAGATTTTTTATTTCCTCTTTTTGTGCCAGAGAAACATGTGACACAACAATATACACCCACTATCTTATATCTGTTGATAGGCTGATATATCATTGAAATGACTGGTATATGGGTGCATTCCTTAAGATGGGATAAAGCTGTTGTTCAATTCAACTCAATTCAATTTTATTCATACAGCGCCAAATCACAACAGCAGTGGCCTTAAGGCATTGTGTCGGCTATGCTATAATAATGAAACAAGATTTTGTTTTCATTTAAGTAACAAAAGCCACAGTTATTTGTGAATAATCACTGATGATGAGAGCTGGGTCTTTGGGTATGACCAAAGAAAAAAACATAGTCTTCAGTGGCCAAGCATGGAAGAGGCACATACACAGTCAGAAGTGTGCTTCTTCTTCTTCTTTTTTTGGATATCCATGGGTCTGTGTGCCCTGAATTTGTCCTCTATGCTATGTCGACACCGTCAGTGCTGTGAAACTTAATATCTTGTGCATGCTCAGAGAGAACATCTACAAAAAGTATCCTAAACTCTGGCAGATGCCACCTTAAAGCATACTTAAAAGGCTGGCATCTTTAGGCCATTCCTACACAAAATGATTTACCTCATGTCTGCTATCCAAATTGACATTATTAATAATATTTGACAGAGATAACCTGTGTAAATACATCATTTTTAATTGATTGTTTCACTTATTAAAGAAAAAAAGCTATCCAAACTACCTGGCCCAAAGCAAAAAGGTAACTGCCTCCTATAGCTAATAGATTGTGCTATCCTTGGCTGGTAGATCTGCACTCACGTGTTTGTAATAACTGGCAAAGAGTCTTTCACATCTCTCTGAAGGAATTATAGCCCACTGTTCTTTGCAGAATTGTTTTCATTCAGCCACAATGGGGAGTTTAAGGTCACGCCAAAGAAGCTCAATTGAATTCAAGTTCAGACTTTGACTAGGCCTCTCTACAGTAAAACCTTCATTTTCTTTTCTTTTCTTTTTTTTAAACATTCATTGGTGTGTTTTGAATCATTGTTCTGCAGCATACCCAAAATGTGCTTGAGCTTCAGGGCACAAACTGATGGCCAAGATTCTCCTTCGGGATTTTCTGTTAGAGAGCAGAATTCATGGTTTCATCATTTATAGCAAGTCATCCGTGTCATAAAGCAGCAAAGCAGTACCAGACCATCACACTACCACCACCATGTTCGACTGCTGGTATGATGATCTTTTTATCAAATGCTCTTAGTTTTATGCCAAATGTAACAAGACTCAAACCTTCCACAAATATTATCTGTTGTCTCATCCAGAGAATATTTTTATAGAATTTTTCAGTCAAAACTGCAAGTTTCTATCCAACTTTAGATTCATGAAGGACTCGGAGATGAGTCACTGCTCATCCAAAGGAGTTGAGAATAACAGCTAAGTCGAGGTGATTCGGGCACCTGATTAGGATGCCTCCTGGGCACCTCCTAGGTGAGATACTTCTGGCATCTCTCAATGGGAGGAGTCCCTGAGGCTGGTACAGGACAGACTGGGGATGATCGTGTTCCTCTGCTCGCTTGGGAGCAGAATTGAAGAGAAGAATTGGGGGGGGGACTGACACCTGGATAAGCAGCAGAAAATGAATGGATGGATGGATGACACTAAAAAGGCAAAATGCAAATGTGTAATTATTATTTGCGTTATTAACTAAGACATATCAACATTGGTGACACTAGCTGTTTTTAACTGCTGCTTACATAATGCTTAAGTAAGGCCACTGCATTAATCCAGTGCACCTCTTGGCTCCTGGTACCGCTCACCGATGTTCATTCAGATACTTATGATTTCTACTGACCTGTCTTCATTGATTTCTCTACCTGTTTGTAAACACACCTAATCAGCTGCAACCTGGCTCTGACTGATCCCCATCATTTTCAATTACTCAAACCGGAGTTCAGGCCTGCAGTACTCTCTGGCCTCTGAATATGTGGACTCTGCATCATGTTAACTAGCATCGGATCCTCTGGTGGGTGGACAGGCTGGAATCAATAAATCCTGAGAGATCCCTGCACAGCAGTAGCAGAGAGCCAAGAGTGGGCAGGTCATGCTGCTGCAGGCAAACAGACAGCAAATCCACAGGGAGGGACATATCTTAGCGCCAAACAACAATGCACTATGCTATCCTTTTCTGTGTGACTCCTTAATCCTACACTTGTCATTGCTATGGGCAAGAAAATATTTTGCTGTAACCAAGCCAGTTAACCTCTTGAGACTGCTGAAGTTGTAGAGAATATGTATACCACAGAGTATTATGGTGTGGAATGATAATTCAAGTTTACCTGACTTATTATCTAAAGCACTTTCCTTTACAAGAACATGTCATTTCTACTGAATCCGCTCTGTTGGACAGATTGTTGGAGAGGCATCCTCTCAGTGCAAGTATCCCTAACTTTAAGGAACATAATTAGTAGCAAGTGCTGACAGGTCAGAATGGTCAGAATATTGCAAATTTGGTATCGATCGGATGCCAAGTAAATACAGGGCTAGTATTGCCAATACCAATATCGATATCAATACTTTTACCCTACCAAGGCACCTTATATACTGGAGAGCAGTGTGTCATGACTTACAAAATGAATCATCACCAATTTGCCAATTCTGAACACATTTTGATGACCACTACATCATTTTGACTCCCCCAAATCATTAGCTTTTGCAACAAACCTTTCAGTTTTTCATGGATTTCGAAACTCGTTTTGTTTTTGTTTTTTGTAGACCTAGAAAGTAAATGTGCGTGTCTCTAAACACCTTTTGGGTCATTGCACGTTGTTTAAATGTGCTGTGGGCTATAAATAAAATAGATGTAACAATCAACACAAAAATGCTCAGACATTTTTCTGGGTGCATTTTTCATGTATATTTTTCATTGCCAAAGAAGCATTATAGACAGAAACAAAGTATCAATCATCAACAGGATTGATCTGATGCCAAAAGAAGCACTGGTATCGATACTATCGATATTTGGATTGATCCACCCACCTCTACAGAATGGTCATTTGATGGCAGAGACAGTACAGGTTGGGCAACATCACCAAAAAAAATGCTTGTTGATGTGCATTTCAAATGTAGCTTTGAGTGGCTACTGAGTCATTAAACGAATGCTTAACCACAAAACAACAGTGATCAACCTGATAAAAACCTTCATCTTGCTGCATGTATGCATGAGGAAAAGCAGCCGTTTGTTGTGGTTCTCGAATGCAAATGCAGGTGGGAGACTGCGGAAGTTATATGACTCAAACACCGCATTAGGCCTGTTTGTTGTACAAAAAAAAAAAAGAAATGAAAAAAATCCGCTCTGCAGCATCCTCCATTTCACTCAAGAGGAAAATGGCCCTCTCTGCAATGATGGCATAAGGACTGTGTGTCATATTTAATGCCAGTCATTTTCTGGCATGTTGGTCGGTCTGGGGGGATCTTGTGCGTAATAGCCAGAGGGATAATGGTTATGGTAGGAGTGGGGTTAATAAAAAAATAAGTACGAATGGCTGGAAGTGGAGTGAGCGGGGAAAGTCTGCTCTCTGTGCCTCCGTCTGAACTGCTGGGTTTTATGGCGCTTTCTCTGATTCTCCCTGGGCTGCATCATTTCTACATTCATCTTCAAAAATGGAGTTGCATCTGTCACATTGTCGCTCTGTGAATTCGGCCTCCATCTGAATTACCACTTTCAAATATTGAAAAAAAAAAAAAAAGTCTTGCCTGCCCATTACTCCAAACCCAGCCGGTGGAGGTGTTGTCACGGAAACCAGCAGCCACTTTTAACAATCAAACATGTGTGACAGTTCATTTTCTCTCCTGGATTAGAAGTGCTAGCGTTTACGTGTGAGCAGAGAGACAGCGAGCCTGAGCCGTAGCACAGTGTGACAATTGGGTGGCAAAGAAAGAGACACTTCCCAACTAGAGGCGCAGCAGAAAGAATTAGCAGCTACTAATAAGATCAGTGGCTGGCAGCTGTTCATCATCTTGAACATCTGCTTATCATATCAAATGAGTTGGGGAATTCACAGTAACTCCGTAGGAACAATTCAGCAGCAACCCATGTGCTAACCTACTGCTATTGGAAAAGAGCGGAGGGATCGATATTAATTCTGATCCTGATATTGGATCGATACTAGCGCAATAGTTTGGTTCTATCGTCTAAGTTTAGTATGTAGCCCACTGTTAAATAATTAGTATTAGGTTATATTATATTATATAGTATGTATATACCTAAAAACCTAATATTATCTATATTACATGTGGTTTATATTAAGTTAAAGTATCAGTATCTGTGTTGGTATCAGCAATACTGGTTATATAAGTATCACACAGAACTGCAAAAATGGACGTCGCATATGAACTCGCCCCCTTGTTTTTGTTTGTTTTTATTCTTCTCTACCTACACAGACTGCTCCTTTAATATGCACTGCAGTGTAATTTTATATGCAAATCTTCTAAACTATTCAATTCCATGCAGTCTCTGCTGGCGATTTATAAATGTGAGGATTGAAAAATGTTAGCATTGGTCATATTCAGGCCAGGCACTGACAATTCAAAGGTTAACATCAAAACCGGTGTACAAAAGAGATTGACAGACACGGTTATGAGTGGGTATTTCCATACTGCATAAAGGCTTATGGTCATATCTCCTCACTTCCAGGCAAAAGGTGTGAATATATTCACACCACTAAGTGGGTGAATATATATGGTGTATGTGCATGGCTGTAATAGGGCGATTATAGCAGGAGACCACCCAGTAAAATAAAATATTTGGAGCCGTTGACCTGCATGAGAAATATTTCAATTCTGACAGAACATCACATCCTTCTAGCCTGAGGAGATATGACAGATGAGTCTCCTCTGTGACATCATTTCTCTGCAGACTTTCAAATGCCAATATGTGATCTTTTCCATTTATGAGTAATATTTTTTTTCCACTGCCCCTGAGCACTCCGGTCTATTGAGCTACCAATGGCAGGCCAGTCAAACACCGAAACAGCCGCTGACCTCCATCGCCGTATTATGTTTCCTGAGAGCAGAGTTTGATATCGTTTAACCTGCTTTAACACAGTGCTGTGACTAATACTTCCATCGCTATTTTCCATGCATTTTCAAATCAGGCCCGAAATGATGAGCTTAGTGACAAAGTGGCGCAGTCTCCTTCACCTTTTACTTATTCCTCAAATTACATTTGTTGAGATTTACAGCCTCTCTGTCACTGCAGGTACTAACAGCACATACGGAAAGACAGTGCATGATGTTGAACACAGAGAAAAGATCTGGGCTGTCTGCTTGAACATTTTATGTGTTTACTCTTTGATTTATCTTTTTTTGTTTGTTTGGTGAGTGCTACTCTCCCGCTGTGCCTGCCCTACTCTGGCTTCTCTTTTCTGCTCAAGCCGTACTCTCCACTTCAAATGGCATGCTGTATTCAATTAGGTATAACCCAAGCTGACAGCCTGATCAAGGTTGCTTCTAAACATTCAGCATCTCTCTCTCTGGTTTTGTTGTTTTGGTTTTTTTTCCTCTGCTGTGACTGGAGAGATCTTCCCAAGAGAGACGCACAGCACCTCCTGTCACCTCACCTTTCACTGCTCTGTGCCTGCTCTGACTGCCACTTCCAGTTTCAGCTGCGGGGCAGCACTGCCCCCACGGGCATATTTGAGATGTGCAGCATCTTTTCACTGGACTGTGGGAAGCAGACAGTGTTTTGCTGCCATCAGAGGTTTTGTGTTTTGCACGTTATGTTATATCTTATTGGTTTTTAGCACAGTTTTAGAAGATTTACTCTAGAATGTAATGGTTTAGCTAACAGGACTTTGGACATTATAACAAACCCATTCACATTTGAGCCATAGAGGGTATGCAACAGGTGGCATCACTTACTGGCTTTAATTATAGCTGTCATGGATTTGTTATATTAGGAGCCAGAAGTGACCATACTTGGATGGGTGTGGAGTGCTAAGTCATCAGCTAACAGTAGCAAGCCTGGTTAACAAGGTCCCACCAAAAGACCTTAGAAACACATGTTTCTGTGGAAAGTGACATAGAAATAGAATAAGTGAATCTCACTTACCAAAACTGAAGAACAGACCTACTCGATAGAAAACTTGACATCTCAAGTTTTTATCAAAATGTTCCTAAGTGCTTTTTTGATAGAGCAAGGGATTTTCAGTGTAACATTTCTAAACATACTAGTTTTCTTTAGAAAGCAATAACAATAACAATAACATAATTATTTCAGTAAAACAGCCAACATTAACAGGGTCAATGTTATTTTTGCCCTGAAAAACTGACCTTTTCGTTCAGTCACTCGGGAAAGAAATTAGTGAGACATATGTCTAAAGATTCTAGGACAACTACTAAGGCAAATGAGTTAGCCAAGTTGGAAATTATAGTCTCAAAGAAGACAATAACTATAACTCTGCACAGGCACGGACTGCGATGTTACAGACCAAGAAAACCTCCACTTCTGCAGAAGAGACAAGCCAAAGAATCTTGAAGAAAGGGTGCGTGAGGATTCTGAGAGAAAATCTAAAAGAACACTTTCAGATCAGGCGCTAATAACTCTGTCCTTATCTATATATTATTTGGTGGAGGTTTGATCGTGAAGCTCTGGCAATTTAAAAAACTGATATTCTGACATATCTGCAGATATTTTTTTCAGACACACAAAACATAAATAACATTTCCCTAACATTTGTTTATTTATTGAGCCATTTACACTTTGTCTCATTCTGCTGAGATCAGCTGATTATGGTGTCCGTGGTTTCCCAAACACATGTGTTTATCAGTCATTATAAATACTGATACCAATAGCTAATATCGGCCAATCAAAGTCATCTTTTTTCATGTAGTACTGTATAGATTTCATAGATGCTACTTTTTTACATCCCTCTTTAGGTCACAGATGTTAAACTTGCATGGAAAGAAATCTGAATTGACCCTGTTTCCACTGAAACATGCTGACGTGTCTGAGGGATGATATTCATGCATACTAGCTTCAAGTGAAATTCTAGTTGAATGGTCAGCACTTTGACACACTGCCAAAACACCAGTGCAAGTGGACAGAATGGGACTTCCACACTGAAATCTAAATTTAGCAGTCATCCTGAAAGTGCTTGAGAGCTGCACGAGAGGATGACCATTCAGATTAAAATCACATTATGTTTTTTATATTTATTGGTGGAAACCTAAAAGTAAATTTTAAACAATTAAAAGGAAAAAAAGGAAAAGGTTCCACATCCATATCTTCAAAAAGACAGATCCTCTTATGACCTTCACTGTGGATCGACTCTCCACAGATGTTTGATGAATCCCACTGGATGCATGTATAGTGTAATTCATTAAATGCAGCATTGTGCCAGCCAATAGAGTACAGACTGAATACCAACAAACCTTTTCCAGACCGTCTTTTGTATTTGTCATATTTGGTAAGCAACACATTTTTCATGTCTGGCTCTGTATTTCAGCTCTGAAATTACAGAGTGAGTAAAAAAGTTAGTGCTGATCATACACCTACCTTTCCAGAGAGGTGAGATATTTCTTGAACCTGGTTATTAATATTCAGCCAACCTATTTTTATGTTGTTTCACATTTTCTGTAACTGGCATTACAACTACAGGCTTTAGGTGAATGTACCTATTTTCCCATGATTGAATTTTGGTCTTGTTTATTATCATCATAAAAATGCTGTATAGATGAAAACATTCACCAGGATGTACAGTTGTGGTCAAAGGTTTACATACGCTCAACATGGGCATGAATGTCATAGTAATTTGGGGCTTTTAATACAGGATCAAATATACACACACACTCACTTAAATCTTTTTTAACAAGTGGTGCTAAAGATTCTACAGTGTCTTTTAACTGGACAACCCCTTAATGTTTTCATTAGTGATTATAATTGATTACAACTGGACCTGGTAGTTTCTCTTTGCTAGCCTTAAAGGATTTGGGTGATTACACTCATTGGACTGACCGATACTTAGAACAAAGCAAAAGTCCATGGAACTCAGTGAAGATATAAAAAATGAGAATCATAGATTTAAATGATTCTCATTTTTTATATTGGAGACATTTTTAAACAACTGCATATTTCAGGATCATTACTTCAAACAACTGTAGGTAAGAACAAGTTATTCAGATGTGTCACCACTTTGCCAATATCTGGAGAAGACCCAAACTGTCACTTAGAGGAAATTGGTTAGGATGTTCAGGAACAACCCAGGAACCATCAAGCTTCAAGCCTTACCCTATTGAAAATTTGTGGACTGTGTTTAAAAGCCAAGTCTCTGCCAAGAAACTAACCAATTTAAATTAACTCTACCGATTCTGCCAAGTAGAGTGGTCCAGCTGGAATTATGCCAGAAGCTTGTTGATGGCTACCAAAAGTGTTGACATGCAACTTGCTAGGGGACATTTAGCCAAATGTTCATAGGGTGTATGTTTATATATGAGCCTGTTTGGTTCTAGAAAAAAAAAAGTTAAAAGCTCAAGATTAACATAGGATTCATACCCATGAGTGTATATGAACTTCTGATCACAAGTGTGCATCATTCAGCTTGGAAATATCAGTTTCCTGAAGATTTTGGATTTTCACTATCTTTAAGGCTAGTTTGAGCTGCGCTTCATCAGCAAACACAGCATTTGGTGCTCCCACTCTCTGACATGTCAGTGCAGCATCTCTGCCTGCTGTTTTAACCCTTCCACCACCTGAATATCTACCTCTATATCATGTTTCTAAGTGAGTAGTGAGCTCAGAGGATAGTCACAAAACTTTAACAAATCAGTTGTTTCAAATATGAATTCTTTTTTTTCCAACGTATTTCATTACAGGCCAACTTGCTGTTCTTCTCTCCTCTGAACAGCACGTTTGAGTTGTCATTGGGAAAGCGCAGGTGTTACTAATAACATTAACGATCGTTCCTTTCTATAACAGTGAGCTGTGCTGTGCACGAGCACGGCATGTCTGCAGTGTTCACTGACTTCTAATTAGGAAATTGTGTTGTCCAGCTTTTCATAGAAATACTGAAAGCCGAAAGTGAAAAAATATATATATTATTTTAAGCACCATCTTCTTTCATGAGGTGTCGTGTGGATCTTCCCCACCTGCGGAGTCGCAATGAAAACAAAGCGAATGGCTATCAGCCTCCTCTGGCCAAGCAAAAACACCATAATTGATCTCTTTCACAGCGGCACTCACAACACCTACGACAGCTTTGTTCATTTAAATGTCCCACTAAGCAACAGCTCTGAGCCAGACTGCAGCAGGATTCTGGCAATACAGCATCTAAATGGATGACGGCCATTAATAATTACACCTGCGCATTTCCTGTGGTGACTTGTCAGCCATGGGCTTAGCAGGCGATTTCCTTTAGCCTCGGAGACTTTCACTGCCAGCTGATGTTACGTTTTGGTTTTATTTAATATCTGCCCAACAATATAGGCTGCACATATCTCTGTAAGTCTAATATTGGCCACACAGCTGACTTTAGGTAAACAAAGTCTGTGCATTGCTGAGGCAATTCCCTTGAAATTTATGGAGAAATTAATGTTTGCTGAAGTCATCTAAGCCTAAATTGGGCCTTTGCGGCACGTTTATTCCATGGAGGCTGGAGAATTAGCTTCTGTTTGACTGGAGCGATTGAGTCAGCCAGGTGCTCCGTACTGGACTGTAATAAAGCTCAGTGAAGTGCGCAGCTCACGTCTCAAGGGAGTACACTGAAACAGAAAAATATCTGAAATAATAATGTAGTCAGGTGATGTTTGTGGGTAAATATATTGCTGTTTTATAGCAACTGTGGAAAATAATAAGAAATATGTTTTTTCTTCAGTCCTCCAGCTTACTATAACACAAAGAAAAGGAGAATATCAGGAACAAAACATCCTGTAATTATCAGCTATTATTCTTAGGGCATCTCACACAATAGCCTGTTAATCATTGCATAATTTCACAGGTTCTGCTTTTACTATTGCTTCTTTCTTCAATTAATCTGTCTATTTTTTCTTTATGTCTCTGGCTGCTGCTCTTTTCTTCATTTTTTTCATTTGCCATCCCTCAGTCAACATCTATCCCACTCCGTGGAAACTGGGAGAGGAGGAGCATGAATGAGTTGCATGTTTGCCCACAGCCGTTTGGAGGAACCTTGCAGAGAGAAGTGCCTCTTGGTCTAACAATCAAAAGCAGGTAAACCCAGAGGAATGTTTCCATGCCAACAGTGTGTTGTAACGTTTTCAATTCACTTATTTTTCGCTATAATCTAGGAGATGGATGGCAGACCTCTGCAATGTATCTGGCAGTCAGTCACAGTAGCTCGGAGACTTTGGGTCCCAAGCCATCACACCAACAGCTCCCTTCTGGTTTGCTCAAACTAGTGTTCCATTCAGGTTTGCTTTCAGCGTTAAGATTTGGCTGTGACCACAAAGTGCACACAATAACATATTTATGTGCGTGTACAAGCGTGGCACACATGAGCGATCACAGAGTCTTTTATAGCCACAAACAATCGATTTTACCAGCATGTACATCACTTAGGGATAATAAAATTAACTGCTACTCCCAGTAAACTGTCGACCATCCCCTCCATCTACAGATGCAATTATCTCATCAGGTCACTAAAATAAAAGAGACTTCACAAATTTATTTGCAACATTGCTTCTAATAAAACCCTTAACTCATAACTTCATTCAGTTTAGTTGTATTAACAATATATCAAAAGAAAACGTATCATTACCCCTTAAGTAAACAGTTAACTGGACTTATTGTCATATTTTAGTTATATTGGTTTTATAGTTGATAACTTTACTGATTAGATTTTTTAAATAATCTCTGATGGGGAACCACTAGAAAGAAGAAAAGAAGTCAGACTTTAAAAAAGTGATTATGAGCTACTAAAGATCCAGTTAAATATGTTATCCATCCATCCATCGATTCAGTTTCAGTGGATTCAATTTTTCCATTATTATTTAAATCCATGTGAAAGATGATCATAGCCTTTGTGATGTTGCCAACACCACTGATTTGAGAAGTGTAAGTTTGAGCATTGACAATAAATGTGTGAAACAGAGGGACACTGCATCCTCATACGGTAGCGAGGTGCAAGTCCCAAGGTAGGTATTTACCCTGCTTTACCATTTATTTTGTCCAAAATGGGAGCATAATTTGCAGAGCATAACCATTGTGCTTATTCAGGATTCTCTCCCTGCTAGCTACAGGAAATGAATGCAGCTTTAAGGAACTTCTACATGGGCTTCCCTTTTCAGACCAGGGAACCAGGTCCATTTTTTAAACACTATGTTAAATCTGCCTCTGTGGTTCTCCTCCCTTTACAAAATGCAAGACTAAAGTTGAAGCAGTAGCCCAAAAAGAAAATTGAACTACTGTATGTGCTAAACCATTACTGTCTGATAATAAATGCCTACATTTAGATATCTACCTAGTTACTGCTACTCACTGTTGCAGTGTGTCACCAAAACTGCATATTTCTCTGGGGAAACTGCAGCTCTTCACACATTTCATCGACCAACAATAGGTTTCCACTCAGGTGGTTTGTTACAAATTTCAACAACAAAGGACTGATAATCAAAGTTAAAATGTGGAACGTCATGTCAAAACAGCATTTCTGGTAACAATATTTCAGATTTGATAAGATTTAAGGTTTACTTCCTGGATCATTAACTTTTATAACTAAATTAAAAATGTGAAAAATAAATGAAAACTATAATTATTTATGGACATGGAGGCAATTTCTTAACAACTCTATTTTCACTTAAGTCAATTGATCGTTTGATTCACAAGCCACTGTGTACTGAGGAAAAAGGACTTAAACAGAGCTATTTTCCAAACACATGTGAACCTAACTTTATGTAGGCTACATATATAAAAATAGCATGGTGTAAGGCAGAAAGTGGAGCTGGAGCAAACTGTGTGACCACACAAAGCCTGTGAACAGTAACAACGATGGGAGACTTTTTGAAAAAGATTCAGGTTGGATAAAACTGATTTTTCACTGAGTCAGTTGTCGTGGAAGTTGTGTACTGGGGAGACAGCACAGCGAGAACATTGATGCGGTGCAAAGAAGAAAAAAAGGCAGTTGAACCGAACATCAAAGACAACACCTTCCACCCGCCAACATGGTGCAGTGATGCAACAAGGAGCGCTTGTGTGTTCAGCTCCAAGCTGGCCTGCCCGTTCCTGCACACAGGCTCCTTTTATGCATAACTTATTGGCCTACTTTTAAAATACCTACAGATCTGAGGTAGACATCAATACACCCCATAAAATACGCCTTAGCCTTGCAGAATGTTTTGCACACGCTGTGCTTCCATTTCTACAGTTCAGTCAGACAGTTATGGCCACATTTGTTTAAAGTAGCTATATCGCATATATTTACTGCATTTGGCAGGAAGTACCTTTTTTTTATTTCCTTCATTAAAAAAGTTTCAATTGTTCATTTTGTGCATGTACTGGACTTCCGAAGACTCATAATGAGGGCTGCTGCTCTAATTTTGAACTACTATCACTATTCATTCATCCTTTTATTTCTAAGCAGTTTGTTCTGTTGCTAAAATTATAGGTTTGAGTGTTTGTATAAATTTCATTTTTATGTCATTTTGTTTCTTTTTTACAATTTCCCCAATGGGAGCATTAAAGTTTCATCTTATTCCTGCTGAACAAGAACAGATTTGTTATTTGTGGTACGCTAGCATTTCCCAAGCATATTTTAGTTATTGCCTTGGATTAAACAGATAAAAATTTGAAGCTCGAGCATAAAGGAGTAGATTTACCATGCTTTTTAAAAAATCAAAGTAGCTGCAAAACTACAATGTATTTTTAGTTTTTTTATCCTTTTCAATCTGCCACAAACATCACTTTTAACTGCCCGCTTTGGACCTCATGAAGCTTCTCTAGCTACCTGATGGGCAGCATCTGATGGGATAGCTACCTGATGGCAAAAGGTATATAGTTATGATGAATGAAAGATTTTTATTTTATTTTTTTTGGGAGGGGAGGGGGCATAAATAGCATTATCAGCAGTCTGTGACATTATCAATGGCGCTGAGCATGACGTGCTGCTGCCATCTAGTGCCTAACACATCACTTTTTTTTTTTAAAGGTGAGATAAAATTAGAAATATTTTATAGTAAATCCTGGCAAAACCCCCCCAGAAAAACTCAATATCAGACTGCACAGAATCCCATCTACCTGGGAACAGCCTTAAACAAATAGCTTCACTTTGGTAGCTTCAGTCACGAGGCGCTAAGCAATTAGGCGCACTACAGGGGACTTATCAAATTTCATTAACTTTGAGCAAGACCATTATCTCAGCATGTTAGCAGTCCTTGGATGAGAGCTGGGGGTATGTTGTTTTACGTGAAGGCACGCTGAATTAAAAATTAATCAGCTGCTCTTTACGCTGCTACCATGATGCACAACTGTGAGGATTAATTGCACTACTTGACTTCTTGCAAAATAGCTCAGCGGATGTCCCATTAAAGGTTATTAACAAAGAAATGTGACCACTCAACCACAATGCAACCTTAAAATTGAGTTTCCACCTGAAATATTTTACTTCCATGCTGCCTGGTTTGTTTTCAAGCGACAGACACAGCCGACCTGTCTGAAAGCTCCCCCACCCCATTATTAAATTACGGCTATTTCATTCCTATTGTGTTTTCTTCCCATCAGTCTTTCCCTGTCCACTAGTTTCCATGGATACAAACCACTTCTCTGCAGTTATCTACCTATTACAAGGATGTCTACATTTCACTCATGTAACAAAACAAAAAAAAGCCATAAGACTTGCAACTCAATGTTAACCCCAGTTAATATTGATCAAGTTTCAGTTCTACTCACATTTAAAACCTCTTGCTATATAAAACCTGTTTACTTAACTCTTCACAGACAGGAACTCAAACAAGGTGAGCAACTAAGACATTTTATTTAAAATGGAACCATCTTTAACTGCATGACCAACATGACTTTGCTGAGCAAAACAAGAGATCGTTAATGGTGTTTGATAACTCATCTAAAAGCCCTTTTTATCCATTGTGGGAAAAAAAATATCAAATTTATGCCAATAAATAACCACGCAAAAATCAAACAAATTGGACAAAAAAACAATTTATTTGCATTGCTGAATTATCCCATCATGGTCAGACTTCCAATGACAACTTGACCCATCCGAGGACATCGGCACAAGACATCTTAGTCCAGCTGTAAGTACATAAAATAGGTGTTAGTTATTGTAAAGAAACGGGCATATAGCATGCATGTAAGGAGCAAAACAGCATGAAACTCAACATTTAATTAAAACAACATTTAATTCATGGGCTTCATCCTCAAATCAGCAAAGCCAGTCCTAATGAAACTTTATACAGTCGGAAATTCAGTTGATGTTCTGTTATGTAAAGTTATGATCAACTTGAGAGGCTACAGAAAAATACAACTTACCTTAACGAAGCCGATGTCTTTAGCGTACTGCCTGAAGCACTGGCGGCACATGTTGATCCCGTATTTACGGATCAAGCCATGTCTGTTAGAGCACACTCGGCTGCAACAACATCAGAGTAGTATTAATCATATATACGCTTTTATGTACCAGTTATAAAAAGCCCTGGCGTCGATTGTCGTAAACTATGAGCCGATGTGCATTTGGTGTGCTCTTCTGAACACCGGGGCTAACTTTTAACAGTCCTGTAATAATGCTACTCTCAATAACGTTAAACATTTGTTACATTTCTTCCGATCAAGCGACGGAAGACATTACACGCCTAACTCATATGCATTAAGGGCATTCGGTAAGTCTAGCTGTTATAAAACCAAAGCCGGTCAAAAGACACACACGGATGATGCTAATAGGGAAGGAGGGAGCATTCGCCTCCGCCATATTAGCTCAGGTTCAGGGCACATGCGGTGCACGTTTGGTAGCATTTTTTTAAAGATAAGGTGGCCAGAAACACCTTATATCACCTCAACTTGATCACGTTAACCGATAAACAACGCAATAAAGGTGACACTGACCAGGAGCGGGATCCCTGTCCGAATTTTCTGGGGTGACTCCAATAGAGCTGCTGATGGCCCATCTTGTCTCTTTTCGCTCGAGTGTCGGAAAGGAAGAAGAACGGGCGCGCGTGCGCAAATAGGCTTTCTGGTGCTCTATTTCCGGCTTCGGGTTGTTGTGTACCGCCTCCTAGCGGCTGTTTACATCAAATCTAAACTACATTTAAAATACTATTTTTTTGTACATCGCCAAAACTAATCAGTTTGAATTAATAAATCTCACAGCCCAATGGGTAACCGTGATATCATTTAACTAGGATATATCTCCTCTCTTACAGCTCGAAGCCCTGCATTTAAATAAAACCATGTTACTTTAAACTATTCAGTCTTCATCTCAGAAACAATTGTCTGTTGACCATAAGCACTTAAAAAAGCAAAGTGCTTGCTCTTTCTGTTTAGCGTGAGCATCTTGTTGCACACATAATCCTTCAAATTAACTCGTGTTAATTAACTCATGTACAAATCTACTGCAATAAAAAATCATGCAAACCACAAATGCCTGAAATTGTTCATTGATTACCCACAAAATGCGGTCTAATCTTCATTTAAGATTATAACCAAACGCAATCAGACTAAACAAATAATGTATTTAACTCCAGTTTCTCAAAAAGCTACTCATAACCAGATACATAGTTATTGTATATTCAAAAAAAGAAAAGAAAGAAAGAAAGAAATATACTGCAAATACACACTTTAAATAATTTAATTATATGTAAATCTTCCAAGTAATTTCGTGACATACGTACAACGTCAACTTTAAATTAAAATATTGATTGGTACATTGAGCTTGCACCTTGCATTTTTGCATGATTCATTCTTTGAATAATTCAGCCTTTGATTTTATATATTTCAGTTGCATTTTACTCAGAATTATTGTGTCATTTTTATCAGGGCAAAGAATCTTTTTTTTTTTTTTTTTGCATAGTTTTGTATTTTGTAATGATTTTTTTTTGTTGTTTTTTAAATTCAGTTTAGTTTCAGTTACCTTCCAGAGTGGGTTTACTTTTTAGTTTTTGAAAATGTGTTGATGTACTGACAGAGTTTTTTTAATACAAAGAAATACTCTAAGACATATCCCAGGACACTTTTTCTACAAATGAAAGGAATTCAAGACCATTACTATTATCGCTCTCTGGGTGTACAATGTGCAATCCTCAAAAGAGTGGAAAAGCACCCAAGGCTCACAGCAACACGTGTGTAGAAATCTTCGCAATTTGATAAAATCTTTATTCACATGTCCATTATAAGAAAATCACTGAATAAGAGTGGTAATATTGGAAGGCTACAATATAGAAGAGCACTGCAGGCTCTAAATGTATTTTTAATAGTATGTTTCAAATTTACAGAAGATCCCCTGCTGTTTCATAACATCTTTGGCATCATCTTTTATACTCAAGGAGGCAAATATTGAATTCCTGAAGAAGAAGAAAAAATGCAGGTTTGTAAGGAAAATGCACTGCATCTCAGTACCAAAACCCCATGTCCTCACTGAGGGAACAATGCATAAGTCTGTCAGAAAAATTATTGTGGCAGCTGTCCATGACCTATCCTGGGAGAGGTTAGGTGACAGGACAAAGGCCCAAAGTGCACAGGTAATTCTTCGGCAGAATAGCTGGGAAATAAGAAACCGTTTTTTGAATGGCAAAGTTAGGATATGTTCACCTTAAACCAATTGAGATGCTGTGGGATGACTCGAATAGGGATGTTCAATCAAGACCTATTGTGGGAACAGTTTGTAGGGAGGATTGATCCAAAATTCCTCCTCTGTGTTGTACACTTCTTACATGGAGCTACTCGTAACATCTGATGGAGGTTGGTATTGCTGAAATAGGTTCCACGAGTTAACAAAATTCAACACTTCCCTTTTTGGGTCTGCACTGTGAGTGATCAGTGAAGAAGAAAAAAACAAAAAAAGTAGCAATTAAGGCAGTCTGTGTAGAATTGCAACACATTTTACTAATAATCAAGAAATCCCATGTTGTGCCAAAAAGTGATTCCTGTTATTTGCCAACAAATAACTGCCAGTATTTAAAATCTTGTAGACGAGTTGTTGGCCTGCAATCCGTCAACCATATCCATTATTAATAGTAATTATTAAACTCTGGCTCTCTTTCACAGTGCGCCTTTGTCCTCCCTCCCCTAAACCCCAGCTGGTTGTATCAGATGGCAACCTCTCCCTGGTTCTACCAGAGCGTTCTTCCTGCTAAAAGGGAGTTTTTCCTTTCCACTGATGCCAAGTGCTTGCTCATCATCTGACTGGTGGAATTCTCTCTCTATTATTGTAGGGACTTTACAATATAAAGTGCCCCGAGGACACGGTTGTTGAGATTTGGTACGAAATACACTGAACTGAATTGAATTCAACTGAACTTAATTGTGAATGATATTAAGTCATTTTCAGCTAGAAAGATCATTCTAGTCTGCGACTTAAAAAAACAACTTTGATATAGCCTTTATTCATCCAGGTAAAAAATGACACTGACATTAAAAATATTCTATAAAGACTATGAAGCCAAAAAATGACTGGTTTGAATATAATGTTAGGTACAATAATGCAAGGTGATAAACAAAGAAACGAAAAACAAGTAATTTCTTTATTTTATATATAACCCCTTCGTAAATCTTGTTTACCACAGCCTATTTACCCCCCAAAAAGCACAGATTTTAGACATCAAAAACAGCAAATCACACATAAAAACATGGGAAATTACTTTTGGGGGGTCAATCACATTTTGGGATGACAACGGTAATTCAAACAGGCCCACTAACTTTTCCTAGCCACTCAAACCTCATTATAAGGTCAGTTTAGAGAGCAGAGTATCTGCAGCAGCAGGAGCAGCAGCGGGGATTCAAGATATTTCGGGTATCTCTGGTGCCCCCCGCTGGCCCGGTGCATTGTGGGACAGCGACAGGCAGTGTTTTCACACAGCTAGTCGACAGTTGCGTTTGCCGTGCATTTTGCAGAACGGTATGGGGGAGAATGGGAAGCCACCGTACTGACTCTTCGCAGTGAAAGCTCCGCACGGATTCTGCGGTTTTAGGTAAAGTACTGTGAGCGTGGTCGTTGTGGTTCGATACGGTGTTGACGGTGGTTCGGTCCGGGCGGGTTACTTGCCAGTTGCTAGCTGACGCCGTTGCTAACTTGCTGTTAGCATTTCCGTGATGCTGGCTGTCATAAAAGAGCGAAGCTGAGGCGTCCGCCGTTGTTTTTGGCTGCTTTCTGTGGGTTTTGTGTTAGTCGGCGAAATGATAAAAACTGTATCTCGTGGTTTAAAAAAATCGATTGAAGCCGCCGCTGGCTCGGTGTTGTTCAACGGCGGCCAATTTAGGACAGACAAACTGATGGGGTTTGTGTTGTCGGTAGGCTCCAAGAGGAAACTGCACATTTATAGGCGCTTGTACTGCTAGTATAAACCGGTTTAGGTCACGATAAAAGAAATTAAGTGGATTAAAATAGGAAATACCTTAAGCTGTAGACCAAATATTTGAGTTGATTTGGCAGGATGCGTGTGGAAAGCATTTAGCACGGAAAAGCCGAATGTGGGCATGCAGATTGCAATAATTTAAAGAATATGGATTAGAGAACTGTATCGTTTTACTCCTGCATTTAGCTGCTTTCCTTAAAGTACATATCACATATTAATACATTTCTGTGCACATTTGCTAATAGCATTTGGGGCTTACTTTAATATATATGTCTGTGTGGGGCAGCTACAGGGAATGTGTTTACTTCTGTTATCACAGACTCTAGTAGGTATCAGATACCTTTCCTAGGCAGTGTCGGTGACACACTGCAGTCTGGACTGGATGCTACCATTAAGTAGAGTTTTCAGGCAGACAGAAAACAGAATAAATGGTCAGGTAGTCAGCCTGAGAGACTACTAATTTAATAATGAATAAAGTATGGAGGTTTGCTCAGCAGAAATGAGCGATCAATATTGATAATGCAGTTAAGGGGGAAAATAAATGGAGGGCAAATTAGAAGCATTGAGCTTTAATCAACATTGATGATATAAGCGAAGATGAAGTGTGGGGTAAGGGTGAGGATTGGATGAAATCACAATTGTGGCTTTTGTGATACTCTTCGTAGGGGCTGGCTGGCAGCCAGTTGCATGTATATTTCTGATAAAGCTAAGTGATTATCATTTATTGAATGTCTGTGAAACCATAATATATACTTTTATATTGTCATCGGACAAAATGCATTTTATTGGATATGTTAATTGTACTCTGCAGATAAGGGAAGATAAGTAAACTGGAGGTGCTTTCAGGTATTAACTCAATGCAAAGTACAGTAAATGTACAGAAATCTGCATTTGATATGGTCAATGTTCTGCTTGTAAAACAGCAGCAGTTATGTTGACAGTTTTTGGTGGCACTTGGCAGGTAGCTTGTTTTAAGCACTTGGTAAAATCTGCTTCTTTTTCATTTGAATTTTGTCTTCCTTGATTGTAGCCCCTGTCTAATCATCTAGTCTGATTAATTCTAACTAAACTGATCTCAAAGCTATATGATAAACAACTGTCTCTGTACCATTAAGTACAACATTTTCAAGAAGGATAGGCTCTGTTGCATTTAACTTTCTCATGATTTGATCATTTTACTTGTAAATAAAGGGAAAAACTTCAGCTTAATTGTTATGCGATGTGTATGTTAAATTTGTCCATTGTGATTATAGAATGAGACGCTCCTAGTGAATAGTTCCTAAACAGGAATTTTTTTCCTGGTGTCTCCTATCCCGATAACATTATTGTGTGAGTATTACTTTACATTTGGTGTGGAAGTCAGATGTCAGAGCTGAGAGTGAAATCCCTCCAGAGTTAGTGGGTTCTGGCAGTAAAGTTGGAAAAACAAGAAAATTAAAGACAATGTACTGTCCAGCTGAACGTCAGCACACGACTGCATGTTTCACTCGGTGCTGAATGCTCGGTGGAGCGAAGCTTTTAAACATACCGTGTATGTACCTGTATTTACTGTAGATTGTGAACCTACCTGAATGGCTTTACCTGGATGTGAACCATATCCTGGTTCAGGTATCACTAACAATACAGCATAATGCTTTTCTTTTATGTGCACGTCAAAACTCAGCTGCAGCACTTTCACAGATAGACTGGTCAGTGTTCTGCATGAAGTACCTAAAACTTTCATAGTACTGCACTGTATGTTTGAATAGAAGAAGTTCAAACCGATTGACATAGTAACTTAAACTGCAGGTCTGATTATTAACCATTTACAGAGATTGATGCCGTTTCCTAAGGTTATCACCATATTAGTTTTGCGCATTTGTCGTGTAGGTGGTTCAGTTGTTACCAAGTGACCTACCTTATGTGTGTGGGATGGCAAAAGCTAATGAGTGTTGATTACGCAAGACCAAACTCGGTGCAGTAATGTGCAACAGTTGAGTATGCTTAAACATCAGTTGATCTCTTTTTCCATGTTGCAGCATGGCAATGTGCTTTATATACTGTGGAAACAAATTTCTGTCAAGATTTTCTCAACATTGGCTAACCCCCACCTGTCACAATGCACTTAACTTTATTTTCTGGTTTATTTTTCATTCAGGTGGTACACGCACTGCCACTCTGCTGCCTCCCAGAAACCATCATGCCTTATGGAATATTCATTCAGCACCAGTGACTTTCCAGTGGGATCCATGTTTACAACAACAGTTAATTTTGCCAACACTTAGCCTCATAGCACTTTCTTTTTAAATCGCTCCTGTTCCCAGTGCAAAGCGTAAGCCCCCCCATACAGCTGCATCTCGATTCCCGATTATCAGCTTCTCTCCCTTTACAAGAGGATAACCCTCTATCATGAGATTCCGAATCTACAAGAGGAAGGTGGTGTTACTGACTCTGGTGGTTGTCATATGTGGCCTGGCTTTCTGGAGCAGTGGAAGGCAGAAGAAGAACGACAGTGGATCGTTACCCAGGGAAGTGGAGGCGGTGCGGAGGAGCCACGTTATTAGCAGCAGCAGCAGTAATAGCGTCAACAGTCATAACCAGGAACAAGCAACGCCAGCGGTCAGTCGGGCACCTGTCCCAGCACCTGTTATACAAGCAAATGACACACACCAAGAAAAAGAAAAGGACAAAGCCAAAATATCCAAGCCAGATGTGGATAATACCACTTTAGTCTACCGTGGCATTGTCTTCCAGCTAAACTTTGATCAGACGATAAGAAATGAAGAGAAATTTAAGATGACTCGAAAGAAGGACGATTTGGTTGTAGTAGTTCAGGTCCATAACCGACCAGACTATCTAAAGCTATTAGTAGACAGTTTACGAAAGGCCAGAGGTGTGGATAGCATACTGCTGATATTCAGCCATGATTACTGGTCCCCTGAGATTAACAAAGTGGTTGCCTCTATTGACTTCTGCCAAGTCCTCCAGATTTTCTTCCCCTTCAGCATCCAGCTGTACCCACAGGAGTTCCCTGGAAACGACCCTAGGGACTGCCCCAGAGACATCCCCAAGAAAGACGCCTTAAAACTGGGTTGCATTAACGCAGAGTACCCTGACTCGTTTGGACACTACCGGGAGGCCAAGTTTTCCCAGACCAAGCACCACTGGTGGTGGAAGCTTCACTTTGTATGGGACAGAGTTCGAGTTCTCAAAGACCATAAGGGTCTCGTTCTTCTGATCGAAGAGGACCACTACTTGTCTCCGGACTTTATCCATCTCTTAAAGCAAATGACTGCTCTGAAAAGGGAGCAGTGCACAGACTGCGATATCCTCTCACTGGGGAGCTACAGCCACATTGGCTACTCCAGCAAAGCAAATAAAGTGGAGGTGAAACCCTGGAAGTCCACCGAGCACAACATGGGGATGGCTCTAAGTAGAGAGACGTACCAGAAACTCATCCAATGCACCGACACCTTTTGCACTTATGATGACTACAACTGGGATTGGTCTTTACAACACTTGACTGTGTCATGCCTGCCCTCCTACTGGAAGGTCATGGTGAGCGAGGCACCACGGATTTTCCATGCCGGAGACTGTGGCATGCACCACAAGAAGGCTTCTTGCATGCCCGTTAACCAGAAAACCAAGATAGAAAATATCCTACAGAGCAGTGGGAACCAGTTGTTCCCAAAAAACCTCCTGATCACAAAGAGACTGCCAGCCAACGGGGCAGGAGGAGTGGCCCCACATGTGAAAAATGGGGGCTGGGGAGACATCAGGGATCATGAACTCTGCAAGAGCTATGTTCGATTACAGTGACCTTAATTGCTACTATTATATATTATTGTCTCTTTTGCATCCTATATAAAGAAAAAGTAAATCTTTATGGACTATTCTTAATATTGCCTGTTTTATTGGCTTGTTCCAAATAAAGACGAATGTTGGATTTTTGGCTTCTTTAACACAAATATGTCTTTACATTGAATTATTTAAGTAATTCTAACAAGTCTGCAATGTTTTGTATCATTGATATACTAAACAATATATATTGCTGTGTTTTCTATAACAAGATTTTAAGATTAATATATGCATCATTTGATATTCAGAGTCTAAAAACATACTGATGGGAAACAAATTAAAGGTAATGCCAACATAACTTAAGCCACTGGTTTCCACTGACCTGTTGCCATTGCTCAGTCTGCACACATACACTGGAAAAAAGGTCAGAACGGTGCCTAAAGGCTGCCGTGAGTTTCTTATGACAGAAAGAACCACACATTTTTCCTACGCAGTTTATAGGTCCGTTTACAAAATGCACCAAAGCGAAACTAGGACCAGCACTACCCTGTGCTCCTTTTCCACGGATCAATGGCCAGTTTCTAACTCATAAGTCTGTTGCTAGTGCCAAAAAGTTGGAACTGGTGTCAGTGGGTATGGAAAGCGCTGTCACAAGAAATATAGCAGTGATTGGACTGAAAGGCAGCCCACGGATTCTATCCACCCTAATTTTCCATCCAAGGAAATGATCCCAACATCTTATAGTACACACTAAGAAATGAGTTCAAACCTGTGAAAATCTGGCCTACAAAAGGCACAAAGGCAGAACTGGGTCCAAATTAACAGTAGCTTAAAAATGTCTGAAATCTGGCTTAGGTATTTGAGTTGAGTTGAAACCTGGTGACTGCCCACCATTATCTCTCCAGTCAAAACATTTTTGTCAAACCCTAAATACTCTGAAGAAACCCTAACTTCTCACATCCTGTGCTACTGACCACTCAATTTCTGCTTATCAGGGTGGAAATGTTTGTGGGATAAAGGTGATTGCTCAGAACGTTTTATTGATGAGTAGGGATCTCCCCTCTTAAGTTGATCAGTGACCCTTGTAGCATAACTGAGCTACAGCATCCCCTCACTATAGCACTTATGCATTCAGGTGTTCCCGTAATTTGTCACCCATCTATATCTCAGTAGGTGGCAAATTGGGAAGAGCAGGCAAGTGCTCACTGGTGCAGTCACGAGTTTGGCAAAACTATGGACTCAGAAGTCCCGCTGTGCCCACATAATTAGTTTGAAGGTATTTATATCTCACAAATTTGCTGAGATCAAAGTAGATCCGTTGAGACACCTCATTCTATTTAAATAATTTTCCATTTAGCTTCAACAGGTTATTAGAGAACACCAGAAGACTCGATATTAAAGTGACTGCAGCAGTTTGGAATTCAATTCCATCAGTGCTTTCAGTAACGGGGGCGCGCAGAGCTACAGTTTTCATCGTGTTATATTTGACAGAAGAAGCATGGTGATGCACTGCAGCTAAATAAAACTGCAGGCCATTGTTTTGTTGCAATGCATCACTGCCCCTACCCAATGTAGTATAACGTTGTGCTACTGTATCTGCAGAGATTCTCACAGAGAAATAAACGCGATGCACCTGGAGAGCTCCCAAGGCTCTGACACTACTTTCTGTTTTCTGTTGTTCCTATTGAAGATGCATTTACATTTTAAGTGCTTAGACCACAGCTCAGTATTGATAGTTTCCGCTGAGGCCCGAGCTCACTGGCTTCTCTGGCTGCATTGATCCCCTACTCTCTTTCCATCACTCCATCCTTCACCCATCCTCCTGGCAGTGTTTAACAATCAGTTCTGCATGCTGTTCAAAATCTGGAATAAGTTATCAGTGACTGAACTCTTCAAACAGTTCACATTTAAGGTCTCCTCTGGTAGACTCTGCCGGTGGCCTTTCAGTGACACAACTCTCAGCATAAAGCACCGCATGAATTAAAGATTAAATACTTTAATGTATGTAGAGGAAGTTGTTTCCTTAGTGTGAATGTTTCTATTTAGATTGACACAAAGCCTCTCAAATGTTCCTCTTCGGTACAAAAACAAAACAATGCAATCTCTGCAGGGTAAGCAGTTCCTGTTAATTTCTTATTAGTAAGCTTCAATTCATCATGCAGTGTGAAGACATGCAGTCATACTGCTGCTGCTTCTCTGAGGTCATGCGACTGGCAAATTGTGCAGCTGTTCCCATGGTGCATACTCAATAATTGGGCCTGTACCACAAGGGAAGCATGGCTTAGAATAGAACTGAGAATAGAGGAAGTGGCACATTGTTCTTGATTCGTGGTGACTAATGGTTAGCTGACATCAGAGCATTGGATTTAAGTTCTGTACAGCCCAAGACCATTACCCATACCCTCCCCCCTCCTAAAAATTCATGATACACAGTTATCTAAATTGCAGTTAAAAAGGTGCAGAGGAAAAAACTGCCTATCCACTCTAGAATCCAGGCCAATTGTCAATACAGCCATCCTAATGAAGCAACTTTGTATTCCATGTTGCATTTAATTTGTCACCCTCTTATCCCGACTTTATAATATAACTCAATCTTTAATGTCTAAACCAGGGGTCCCCAATCTCAGTCCACGAGGGCTGGTGTCCCTGCAGGTTTTAGATCTCACCCTGGGTCAACACACCTGAATCACACGATTAGCTCATTATCAGGCCTCTGGAGAACTTCAAGACATGTTGAGAAGGTAATTTATCCATTTAAATCAGCTGTGATGGATCAAGGACACATCTAAAACCTGCAGGGACACCGGCCCTCGTGGACTGAGATTGGGGACCCCTGGTCTAAACTAACCACAGGTCTTAGCAGTGGGTTAAATAAACATCCCTGCGGAGCTTAAAAATGAAATTAGATTAATGTGATCCTTTCCCCAACTTGACTAGACCTGTACGTTCAAATCTATCGCTGACATAAAGGCATGAATTAATTTTTTCCCCTCCCTCCCTTCTCACAGTATCTTAAACTGTCAAGTTTCTGCATCACATGAAATGTTGCTCAGTCTGGGCTTCTAGCCCCCGGGAGGCGATATTAATCATTCATAGACGTTGCACACATTGCAGGTAAACAAAACTCTGGGTCAATATATGGAGACATGCAGACGAGGGAATTGCATCAGTGCGAAAAGATGGTCAAAGAGGGATTGTGCAGTGGGATTTGTTTTCAAGCTATTGAATACCTATCAAAGAGGGCCCATTTCCCTGAAGGTGTAAGATAGATGCAGCTCTTTTCAAGCCTGTGCTCGATGCTACTGTAGTTTGATTGCCATTCAAAGGTGATAGGGTTTGTAAACAGCACAGAAAGCACAATAATAGCACATATATTACCATCAGTGGGGTTTTTCTTTTTTAAATGTAAATATCTCACTAATTCTGATTGACACTTGCTGAAGATTGATGTGGCCAGCCCAGAAGAGATCAGTCATTCAGTCAGAGCTGTTTTAGTGACAGCCTGACGGGATGATTGTGCCAGTCTATCCTGCTGATCACACCTTTTTTTCCCCTCACATAACAGCGATGCCACAGGCTGCCGGTTTAATGGCTATGAGTGCTTGTGTTTCTCCTAAAAGTAGCTCATAAATTATGAAGAAGCAGTTTTATTCCGCTCTTTGAATATAAAATATATATGAAGTGGAAGCAATACATTTGTGATGGGAGACCGAGGGGGAGACAACAGGATATAGGCTACATATCACATAGACAGCAATTTCCCCGTTTGATCAAGTGATTAATGTTATGGAAAAAAAATTCCAAAAGCTCTCATTTGCCTGAACAAGACTGCCACCTGCTGGTTAGCTGCAATACTAACACTTCAGTAGTCATGGAGGTAATTCTCAAAATGAAGTAGAAGGAAACTTTAGAAATCTCCTAGAGAAGGTGTGTCAAACTCAAGGCTTTGTTTTGCAATGACAGGACAGTCTGTGTAACGAGCAACCAGAAGATTTTCTGCTATCTTACACATTTATTTCTCACCATTTAAGCCAGATTTCATTCATTTACCGCAGCACGATTTGTCATGTTGAATAACTGAGGTGTTGTTACAAATGCAAAGCTTATAAGATATCTCTGTAATTAAACTGACAGAAAGGGGAATTTTACTGATCCAGGTTGCTTTAGATCAAAGTGGGCAGTATGTGGCTCACAATGTCAAATGAGTTTCCCCTAGAACCCTGCCCTGGAACCAAGCCATCATGGGAAATTATTAGTTGTGCTTGTCCTTCATTATGAAGTGAAAAAATTTAATATTTCTTTCCCCGTGTGATAAAACTAAAGGTTAACAATGTAAGAAATTCACATTGTATTGAGCCTCACCTCTTATCCAGGCAGAAGAAAGCATGGAGGTGCATGTCCAACTAAGAAGTGTTGCATGAACGCGTGGTTTCATGTGTGAATAAACAGTGAACACAAACAGAACAGGTAGTCTGTCAAAGCTGTTTTAATAGGCGT